>NW_027196786.1:15000-47500 GCF_038502225.1 Cherax quadricarinatus
CTGGTAGTCGTGTGTTGGGTGTTAGTGTCCTGGTAGTCTTGAACTGGGTGTTAGTGCCCTGGTAGTCTTGTGTTGGGTGTTAGTGTCCTGGTAGTCTTGTGTTGGGTGTTAGTGCCCTGGTAGTCTTGTGTTGGGTGTTAGTGTCCTGGTAGTCTTGAACTGGGTGTTAGTGCCCTGGTAGTCTTGTGTTGGGTGTTAGTGTCCTGGTAGTCTTGTGTTGGGTGTTAGTGTCCTGATAGTCTTGAACTGGGTGTTAGTGCCCTGGTAGTCTTGTGTTGGGTGTTAGTGTACTGGTAGTCTTGTGTTGGGTGTTAGTGTCCTGGTAGTCTTGTGTTGGTGCTAGTGCCCTGGTAGTCTTGTGTTGGGTGTTAGTGTCCTGGTAGTCTTGTGTTGGGTGTTAGTGCCCTGGTAGTCTTGTGTTGGGTGTTAGTGTCCTGGTAGTCTTGTGTTGGGTGTTAGTGCCCTGGTAGTCTTGTGTTGGGTGTTAGTGTCCTGGTAGTCTTGTGTTGGGTGCTAGTGCCCTGGTAGTCTTGTGTTGGGTGTTAGTGTCCTGGTAGTCTTGTGTTGGGTGTTAGTGCCCTGGTAGTCTTGTGTTGGGTGTTAGTGTCCTGGTAGTCTTGTGTTGGGTGTTAGTGCCCTGGTAGTCTTGTGTTGGGTGTTAGTGTCCTGGTAGTCTTGTGTTGGGTGTTAGTGCCCTGGTAGTCTTGTGTTGGGTGTTAGTGTCCTGGTAGTCTTGAACTGGGTGTTAGTGCCCTGGTAGTCTTGTGTTGGGTGTTAGTGTCCTGGTAGTCTTGTGTTGGGTGTTAGTGTCCTGATAGTCTTGAACTGGGTGTTAGTGCCCTGGTAGTCTTGTGTTGGGTGTTAGTGTCCTGGTAGTCTTGTGTTGGGTGTTAGTGTCCTGGTAGTCTTGTGTTGGTGCTAGTGCCCTGGTAGTCTTGTGTTGGGTGTTAGTGTCCTGGTAGTCTTGTGTTGGGTGTTAGTGCCCTGGTAGTCTTGTGTTGGGTGTTAGTGTCCTGGTAGTCTTGTGTTGGGTGTTAGTGCCCTGGTAGTCTTGTGTTGGGTGTTAGTGTCCTGGTAGTCTTGTGTTGGGTGCTAGTGCCCTGGTAGTCTTGTGTTGGGTGTTAGTGTCCTGGTAGTCTTGTGTTGGGTGTTAGTGCCCTGGTAGTCTTGTGTTGGGTGTTAGTGTCCTGGTAGTCTTGTGTTGGGTGTTAGTGCCCTGGTAGTCTTGTGTTGGGTATTAGTGTCCTGGTAGTCTTGTGTTGGGTGTTAGTGCCCTGGTAGTCTTGTGTTGGGTGTTAGTGTCCTGGTAGTCTTGTGTTGGGTCTTAGTGTCCTGGTAGTCTTGTGTTGGGTCTTAGTGTCCTGGTAGTCTTGAGTTGGGTCTTAGTGTCCTGGTAGTCTTGTGCTGGGTCTTAGAACTCACTTAGTTGTGGTTGCAGGGGTCGTGTCACAGGTCCTGGCCCCGCCTCTTCACTGGCAGCTACTGGGTCACTCTTCCCGCTCCATAAGCTTTATCATACCTCTTCTTAAAGCTATGTATGGATCCTGCCTCCACTACATAGTTTTCCATACTATTCCACTTCCTGACAACTCTATGACAAGAAATACTTGCTAACATCCTTGTGATTCGAAATTAAGACACTTGTACAACATCTGGTTTTCTTCATTGTAAAGCTTTCGGCATTCATTGGCTTTATGAATACAGTAGGACCTACTTCCACTAGGGAATCCCGCCTACCAGTGACTTTGCCCTAGTAAGATTAGGGACAAGATTGGCCCACTTAAGAGTAACTCTGGTCAGATCACTGACAGTGATAAGGATATGTGTGAAATTCTCAATACCTACTTCCTCTCAGTTTTCACCCAGGAAAATACTAGCGATATTCCTGAAATAATAGATTATGTAGAACAGGATGATAATAAACTACGCACGATTGCGGTAACTAGTGACATGGTCCTCAGACAAATAGAGAAACTAAAACCTAACAAATCCCCAGGTCCTGATGAACTGTTTGCAAGGGTGTTAAAGGAATGTAAAGAGGAACTTAGCATACCTTTGGCTAATCTTTTTAACATATCACTACAAACTGGCATAGTGCCTGATAAGTGGAAAATGGCAAATGTAATACCTATTTACAAGGCGGGTGACAGGTCCTTGGCTTCGAACAATAGATCAATAAGCCTTACCTTCATAGTGGGAAAATTTATGGAATCACTAATTGCCGAAGCAATTCGTAGCCATCTTGACAGGCACAGATTGATTAATGAATCTCAACACGGTTTTACAAAGGGGCGTTCCTGTCTTACGAATTTACTAACTTCTTT
This sequence comes from Cherax quadricarinatus, assembly GCF_038502225.1. Classification (NCBI taxonomy): domain Eukaryota; kingdom Metazoa; phylum Arthropoda; class Malacostraca; order Decapoda; family Parastacidae; genus Cherax; species Cherax quadricarinatus. The sequence goes on from NW_027196786.1 coordinate 17,325, forward strand.
CACTAAGGTGTTTGAGGAGGTAGATCATGGTAATGAATATGATATTGTGTATATGGACTTCAGTAAGGCTTTTGATGGAATAGGAGGAGAAATTTTTTCCTGGGTAGAGGCATGGCTGACAAATGGGCAGCAGAGAGTTTGCATAAATGTGGAGAAATCAGAATGGGGGCACGTCACAAGCGGTGTTCCACAGGGGTCAGTGTTGGGCCCGTTGTTGTTCACGATTTACATAAACGACATAGATGAGGGAATAAATAGCGACATAAGCAAATTTGCTGATGACACCAAAATAGGCCGTCCAATTCATTCTAATGAGGACACTAGAGCACACCAGGATGATTTGAATAGACTAATGCAATGGTCGGAGAAGTGGCAGATGCAGTTTATATTGACAAATGCAAAGTTCTAAATGTTGGACAGGTAAATAACCATGCCACATATGAACTAAATAATGTAGATCTTTATATTACTGATTGCGAAAAGGATTTAGGAGTTCTGGTTAGCAGTAACCTAAAACCAAGACAACAGTGCATTAGTGTTCGCAATAAAGATAACAGAATTCTTGGCTTCATATCTAGAAGTATAAATAATAGAAGTCCTCAGGTTGTTCTTCAACTCTATATATCCTTGGTTAGGCCTTATTTAGACTATGCTGCTCAGTTCTGATCACCGTATTACAGAATGGATATAAATGCTCTGGAAAACGTTCAGAGGAGGATGACAAAGATGATCCCATGTATCAGAAATCTTCCCTATGAGGATAGACTGAGGACCCTGAATCTGCACTCTCTCGAAAGGCGTAGAATTAGGGGGATATGATCGAGGTGTATAAATGGAAAGCAGGAATAAATAAAGGGGATGTAAATAGCGTGCTGAAAATTTCCAGCCAAGACAGGACTCGCAGCAATGGTTTCAAGTTGGAAAATTTCAGATTCAGGAAGGATATAGGAAAGCACTGGTTTGGTAATAGAGTTGTGGATGAGTGGAACAAACTCCTGAATACAGTTATTGAGGCTAAAACGTTGTGTAGTTTTAAAAATAGGTTAGATAAATACATGAAAGGGTGTGGGTGGGTGTGAGTTGGATCTGACTAGCTTGTGCTGCTGGGTCTGTTCCGTGCTCCTTCCTTGAGTGGAGGTGGCCAGCCTGGGTGGGTCATTGGGCTCATCCTGGGGAGGGGGACATGGACCTGCTCCGCATGGATCAGTAGGCCTTTTGCAGCGTTCCTTCTTTCTTATGTTTTTAAGTCTGCTACACGTCCCTATCCACTGACGCCTATATTAACGCTAGTCTCCTTGCCTGTGCTCCAGAATATCTACAACCACGGTGCTCTCCACACCACCTCCAAGGCTGAGGGACTGATTACCTCATCTTTTGTATATAGTTCCACTGTCTTCTAATTATGTCCTAGAATCTGTATTGATGAAGCCACTGGATGGCGAAACGTCTACAATAAAGATATCCAGATGTTGCACAAATGTCTTAACTTTCATCTTTGTAGATGAATGGTTCAGAGAACCGACATGTTGATAAATTAGATACATGTGCAACTCTTGGGTATCTTTATTGAGGAAACGTTTCGCCACACAGTGGCTTCATCAGTCCATACAAAGGAGAATCTTGAAGAATAGGAGGAGAATGAGGTAATCAGTCCCTCAACCTTGAGTCGATGTGGTCAGTCCATCAATCTTGAATAGAATACGGCATACGTGCTGAGAAGGAGCTTATATACCGTTGGCAGGAGAGGTGAAGCAGTCAGAGGCAGTGTAACACTTATTCAATGTTGAAGTAGGTCGTGCCCAAGAATTAGGCAAGTGTTACACTGCCTCTGACTGCTTCACCTCTCCTGCCCACGGTATATAAGCTCCTTCTCAGCACGTATGCCGTATTCTATTCAAGACTGATGGACTGACCACATCGACTCAAGGTTGAGGGACTGATTACCTCATTCTCCTCCTATTCTTCATGATTCTCCTTTGTATGGACTGATGAAGCCACTGTGTGGCGAAACGTTTCCTCAATAAAGATACCCAAGAGTTGCACATGTGTCTAATTTATCAACTTTCATCTTGTTGGTATTGTATACGTTTCTGGGAACGTCACGACGAAATACATTAAGGAAAGTACGAATATTGTTGTTGTTGGGGATAGCCAAGTTAGGTATATGGATAGGGCGTTCTGCTTGAAGGACAGGAGCAGGAGACAGAGAGTTTGCTTTCCTGGGGCTAGGATGGAGGATATTGTTAGCCGTCTGGATGACATCATGAGAGGTAATGGGAGCAATCCTATTATCTGTCTCAGTGCTGGAGGCAACGATGTTGGCAGACGTAGGAGTGAGGACCTGATTAGCAGGTATAGGTCAGCAATAGAAATAATTAGAAGTAAGGGTGGGAACCCTCTCATATGTGGTATTTTGCCAAGGAGGGGAGTTGGAAATGAATGGTTGTCCAGGGCAATTGGTGTCAATTGCTGGCTGGACAAATACTGTAAGGAAAATGCGGTAACATTCATTGACAACTGGGACCTCTTCTATGGCGGAAATGACATGTATGCCAGGGATGGGGTTCACTTATCTAGGTGTGGGGTGGGAGCACTGGCAACTGCAGTGGAGGGAGCAGTTAGGACTTTAAACTAGGAATAGTTAGTGGTATGGGTTTTGGCAGGAAAACAGTGAAGTCCCAGTGTAGTAATATTACGAGTTCTAGGGGAACTAGTAATAATAAGAACGAGATAGATATTGAAAAGCCAGGGACCTTGGGTGATAAGGACAGTAATAGGTTTAGTAGAAAAATAGAAATGAGCAGGAAGGGTAAAGAGAAAGGAGAGTCTTTCAATGTTTATTATGCTAATTGCCGTAGTGCTAGGAATAAGATGGACGAGTTGAGATTAGTTGCTAGTGTAGGTAACATTGATGTATTTGCCTTAACTGAGACGTGGTTTAATTCAAAAAGTCGGGACATGCCTGCGGAATGTCATATTCAGGGTTTTAAATTGTTCCAAGAAGATAGAAGTATTGGGAGGGGGGGTGGGGTGGCATTGTATGTCCGAGATCGCTTGAACTGTTGCATAAAAACGGGTATTAAGTCTGAAGTAACACATACAGAGTCTGTTTGGATAGAATTTTCAGAGGGGCATGAAAAACTGATTTTAGGAGTGATATACCGTCCCCCAAACTTAGATAGGGACCAAGGGAAACTACTATGGGAGGAAATTGTTAAGGCCACAAGGCACGATAATGTAGTAATTCTAGGAGACTTTAACTTTAGTCATGTTGATTGGAATTTCTTGACTGGGAATTTAGAATCATACGACTTCTTAGAAGTATTTCAGGATTGTTTTTTGAAGCAGTTTGTGACAGAACCTACAAGGGGAAATAACCTGCTTGACTTAGTTATGGCAAACAATGAATCCCTTGTTAATAATTTAGAAATTTCAGAGGAACTGGGTGCTAGCGACCACAAATCAATTACATTTAGCATTGAATGGAAGTACGATAGTAGCGATAACTCAGTAACAGTCCCAGATTTTCGCTTAGCAGATTACGATGGGCTTAGAGAACACTTATCATCTGTTGACTGGGGTAACGAAGAGAGCTATCAATATGACAGTTTTCTGAACACTATACATGCTGCTCAAAGAGCGTTTATCCCATATAAAGAAATTAGATCAAATAGAAATGACCCAAAATGGATGAATAATAGGCTCAAATATCTACTAGGGCATAAGAAAGGAATTTATAGGCGTATCAAAAGAGGTGAGGGTCATCTTATGAATCAGTATATTGACATTAAGAGGGACATTAAAAAGGGGATAAGAAAAGCTAAAAGGGACTATGAAATTAAAGTTGCTAGGGATTCTAAAACTAACCCAAAAAGTTTTTTCCAGGTCTATAGAACAAAAGTTAGAGATAAGATAGGTCCCCTTAAAAATAACTATGGGCACCTTACTGACAAAGAGAATGAAATGTGCTTGATTTTAAATAATTATTTTCTCTCAGTTTTTACACAGGAAGACACTAACAATATTCCAGTAATTAATTTTTACAGTGGGCTAGAAGAAGATAAATTATGTAACATCACAGTCACTAGTGAGATGGTTGTGAAGCAGATAGACAGACTGAAGCAAAATAAGTCGCCGGGTCCTGATGAGGTTTTTTCAAGGGTTCTTAAGGAATGCAAAATGGAACTCTGTGAACCATTAACTAATATTTTTAATTTATCTCTTCAAACAGGTGTAGTGTCTGATATGTGGAAGATGGCTAATGTAACTCCTATTTTTAAAACAGGGGACAAGTCGTTACCGTCAAATTACCGCCCAATAAGCCTGACCTCAATTGTAGGCAAATTACTAGAGTCAATTATAGCTGAGATTATAAGAAGCCATCTCGATAAGCATAGCTTGATTAATGATACTCAGCATGGATTCACAAGAGGCCGGTCTTGTCTAACTAATTTATTAACTTTCTTCAGTAAAGCTTTTGAGGCTGTTGACCACAATAAAGAATTTGATATTATTTACTTAGATTTTAGTAAGGCTTTTGATAGAGTTCCGCACCATAGACTGTTAAAGAAAGTGGCAGCTCATGGCATTGGGGGAAAAGTGCTCTCGTGGATCGAGTCATGGCTCACTGACAGGAAGCAGAGAGTGTCCATAAATGGGGTTAAATCCGAGTGGGGATCTGTAACAAGTGGCGTTCCACAGGGATCAGTCTTGGGCCCGTTGTTGTTTATAATATATATCAATGATCTTGATGAGGGAATTACTAGTGATATGAGCAAATTCGCCGATGACACAAAGATAGGTAGGATAATTGATTCAAACGTAGATGTTATGGAACTTCAGGAGGATTTAAACAAACTCTATTCTTGGTCAGAAAAGTGGCAGATGCAGTTCAATGTAGATAAATGCAAGGTTCTGAAGCTTGGGAGTGCCCATAACCCTAGTACTTATAAGTTAAATGATGTAGAACTTAGCCATACAGATTGCGAAAAGGACTTGGGGGTTATGGTGAGCAGCAACCTTAAACCAAGACAGCAATGCCTAAGCGTACGTAATAAGGCAAATAGATTACTGGGATTTATATCAAGAAGTGTAAGCAACAGAAGTCCAGAGGTCATACTGCAGCTTTATACATCATTAGTAAGGCCTCACCTAGATTATGCAGCTCAGTTCTGGTCTCCGTATTACAAAATGGACATAAATTCGTTAGAAAACATTCAGCGTAGGATGACTAAATTAATACATAGCATTAGAAATCTTCCTTATGAAGAAAGATTGAAGACTCTTAAGTTACATTCACTTGTTAGACGAAGAATGAGGGGAGACCTGATCGAAGTGTATAAGTGGAAGATAGGTATTAATAAAGGGGATATTAATAAGGTCTTGAGGATGTCTCTCCAAGAGAGAACCCGCAGTAATGGATTTAAATTAGATAAGTTTAGATTTAGAAAGGACATAGGAAAGTATTGGTTTGGAAATAGGGTAGTTGATGAGTGGAACAGTCTACCTAGTTGGGTTATTGAGGCTGGGACTTTGGGTAGTTTCAAATCTAGGTTGGATAAGTACATGAGTGGGAGGGGTTGGATTTGAGTGGGACTTTCACATCAGAGCTTATTTCTTGGGTGGCATTGAAAATTGGGTTGGGCAAATGTTTTATTAGTGGGATGAATTGTAAAGGACCTGCCTAGTATGGGCCAGCAGGCCTCCTGCAGTGTTCCTCCTTTCTTATGTTCTTATGTCTCAGTATTTTGTATGTCGTTATCATGTCCCCCCTATCTCTCCTGTCCTCCAGTGTCGTCAGGTCGAATTCCCTTAACCTCACCTCGTAGGACATACCCCCTTAGCTCCGTGACTAGTTTTGTTGCAATCCTTGGCACTTACTCTAGTTTCTTTACGTGCTTGGCTAGGTGTGGGTTCCAAACTGGTGCCGCATACTCCAATATGGGCCTAACGTACACAGTGTACAGGGTCCAGAATGATTCCTTATTAAGATGTCGGAATGCTGTTGTGAGGTTTGCTAGGCGCCCATATGCTGCAGCAGTTATTTGGTTGATGTGCGCTTCAGGAGATGTGCCTGGTGTTATACTCACCCCAAGATCCTTTTCCTTGAGTGAGGTTTGTAGCCTTTGGCCACCTAGACTGTACTCCGTCTATAGTCTTCTTTGCCCTTCCCCAATCTTTATGACTTTGTACTTAGTGGGGTTGAACTCCAGAGCCAGTTGCTGGACCAGGCGTGCAGCATGGTCCAGCAACAATCTGTCGGTATTTTATACCATTTTAATGTTCAACTGTGTGTGTGTGTGTGTGTGTGTGTGTGTGTGTGTGTGTGTGTGTGTGTGTGTGTGTGTGTGTGTGTGTGTGTGTGTGTGTGTGTGTGTGTGTATGTGTGTGTGTATGTGTGTGTGTGTGTGTATGTGTGTGTGTATGTGTGTGTGTGTGTGTGTGTATGTGTGTGTGTGTGTGTGTGTGTGTGTGTGTGTGTGTATGTGTGTGTGTATGTGTGTGTGTATGTGTGTGTGTGTGTATGTGTGTGTGTATGTGTGTGTTTGTGTGTGTGTATGTGTGTGTGTGTGTGTGTGTGTGTGTGTGTGTGTGTGTGTGTGTGTGTGTGTGTGTGTGTGTGTGTGTGTGTGTGTGTGTGTATGTGTGTGTGAGCGTGGATTACTTCCCACCTCTCTCTGTCTCTAGCACGTGCAACACTAACTCCTGGACTCCGCCTTTCAGGCATCAATTCTCAGCAGACGTCTTCTTTCCCCTCAGTTCCCCCAGCTGGGTATTAGCTCATGCTGACTTGTGCATCCCACACTCCACATGCTGACTTAGCTTCCTCTGCCTCCCTTCCTAATGCATTGCTTGCCACCCCTCACGCTGCCAGCATTCTTTCTTTATGTTATACGGCTTCATTTAAATTTCCCAACTTCCATTTGCTTCCCTCTCTTTCTGTTCCCTCCGTTTGTCTTATCAGCTTATTATCCTTCTCGCTGGGCGGCGACGAGGAAAGAGGATTTACGAGGAGAGAGAGGGAGAGTTAGAAAGAGAGAGAGTGAGAGGGGAGAGAGAGAGAGAGAGAGAGAGAGAGAGAGAGAGAGAGAGAGAGAGAGAGAGAGAGAGAGAGAGAGAGAGAAAGCAAGAGCAAGCAAAAATCGCCTCCACAGCATCCATCATCTCGTAACATTCTGCGATAATCTACATCTCTCTCCTACGGTTCAGGTCCCTCCACGCCGACACTCCCCGTGGAATCTAACTCTTTCCAAATTCCCTTCGCGAAGGCGATAAATACACCTTAGGATCTAGCACTATCTCTTACTCAGGATGAGATGTAAGAGAAGTCTGGGGCGGGGGAGACAAGACATCGCTTTAATGACCTTATTGTTCACATAAGGATTTTTTCCAGTATAGAGTTGAATTACAACGCTGTGTGTGTGTGTGTGTGTGTGTGTGTGTGTGTGTGTGTGTGTGTGTGTGTGTGTGTGTGTGTGTGTGTGTGTGTGTGTGTGGGACGGCTGCGAGGGGTCAGTCAGCAATTAGAATGTGTAATTGCCTGTGTTTGGAAGTACTTTTAACAGTCTCTCGTTTGTAGGGAAGAGGAAGAGGTGATGGCAGACTCCATGCATAGCTTCAAGAGTAGGTACGCGAGAGATCAAGAGGCCACAAACAAGAAATTCCTCTCAAGAAAACTTATTAACAGGGTCATGGACCTCAAATCGACCCTAGTAGTAACATCTAGGTTAGAACCGGATAAGGCAGACTGAGCGAAACGTTTCCTGGGCGAAAAGTTGTCTGAGGCGAAAAGTTGTCTAGGGCGAAACGTTGTCTGGGGCGAAATGTCGTCTGGGGCGAAATGTCGTCTGAGGCGAAACGTTCTGACATTACAGTTTGCTCTGATAAAGTGCATTTGTATAAAACTATGAGAATATCGTCTTCCAGCTACTAGCTTTGAACACCTGTGTTCGTACACACGCACACACACACACACACACACACACACACACACACACACACACACACACACACACACACACACACACACACACACACACACACATACATACACACACACATACATGCATCACAAGATATAGTACACAAATGAATCAGGAACATCCATTGATCAATGTCCTAAATATATAACCAGCAGAGTGAGCATTAACACACACACACACACACACAGACTCGGGGAGATACTGCAGCGTCTGGGAAGTACATTAGTGCCAGATGTAGACTGCAATATAATAATTTTATGGTGAAGGAGAGATACACACAGTCTCCAGTTTGTGTACGTATGTTTCATTTTTACTCCTTGCATATATATATATATATATATATATATATATATATATATATATATATATATATATATATATATATATATATATATATATATATATATACATATATATATATATATATATATATATATATATATATATATATATATATGTCGTGACAAATAGGTAAAATTTGTCACTAAGCAAGAACTGATTTAAAATTAAGTCCTAATATTTTCTCGTGTACGTTTAAAGATATTTTTATCACTTATATTAATGTCAAAATTAATAATTTTGCATCAAAAGAACCTTAAAAAAACTTACCTAACTTTATTACAACAAGCGCAATTTAATTTAGCCTAATCCAACTAAGTATATTTTAGAAAAGTTTACAAGTATTTAATAGTAAACAAACACAATGAAATATGTTTTTTTCGTTAGGTTCACAATGATTTTTTCCGAAATTATTGCATACACAAATTTTCGCTTGCCTTATTCGGCAAGAAGAGCGTTGCTATTTAAGCCAAAATAGAAAGTTTTACCCATTCATCACGACATATATATGTTGAATCCTGGATGAGCCACATTATATATACTTAATTATCCTTACAGTAGATTCATTTAGAAGCTCTAAATCTATAGTGATAACACAGAGCCTGGCGAATGGGAGCTAATTAGGTTTGATCTATTTGAATTATTTCAATGAATAACAAAGAAAGCTGGAATATAACAGGGAAAACTTAGCTAATTTTTGTTCCTATGATGTAACTATCATATAGAGTAAGAAAGCGGCACACTGAGGGTGTTCCAACGATGTAATTAGCATACAAAAGTCTGGTGGGCGAAATACGGCCCGCGTACCATATCCGACCCACCGAGGAATTGTATCCGGCTAGCCATTGTGTTCAGCAGTTTGGGAAAATTTAGTGTCTCCTATTTAGGAAATTATATGATTTTTGTCTGTTCGAGGAGTAAGTGTTGGGTAGTCATAGTAACAAGACCCGGCAACGCTAGATGCAATTCGTTGTAACCTTTTCAGCTAATGCAGGGGTGATGCACGTCAGCGCCATCTGTATTCCAGAGTTCATACTTCATATGCCAGTGTGAGAACTCCAGAAGCTAACTTTTTTTTCACTCTTCTCTTTTTATTCGTCTGTTGAGTTCTAGTCTAGGAGGGGATGGGGTGCCACCTCACCTTGCGTCTGCCACCTGGGTCACCTCACCTGTCATCTCCCATCTGGTAAATGTAAGTTAGTTACCATATGTCAGAGGCACTTGTTGATTGACACTTGTTTTTTGTGAATGCGTCTGTCTGATTTTGTGCTAGCATTTACACTGAATTCTAACACGTAGATTTTCTGTACCTCAAGTGCAATATGGCTCAGCTTGGGGAAGGTCAAGATAAGAATATGGAAAATGAGAGCAGAGATTGATGTGCTTTTGAACACGGAGACAAAAGTTACATTGATTTCCCAGATCTGAAAGTGATTTGGCTCTCTCTGATTTTGACCGTATCAGTAAAGCGCCTGAACGGACTACCAGTTCAAAACAGCATTCAAACTGGATCGTTTGCACATGTTATATTATTATATAAAAAAAACATTTATGGCCAAATTGCTTCCTGTCAGGGAGAAAATAAGCAGTTAGCCCACCTTTTTCAACGTTGTTGATCGTTGTTTATAACGAGAATCTTCAACGAAGTTCCCCCTCGCACCTAACCTACATTCTATATCTACTCGTTTAAGATGGTCGTAGATGTTAATTTGTGTTGTTGTTGTTAACCTACATTCAGCATCTACTCGTTTATTTCAAAATGGCCGTAATGTTAATTTGTGCTGTTGTTAAACATTTACCGAATTACATCGACGAGCGTATGTGGGCCGCGAAGCTTATTTAAGCTAGATAAGCTGGTGATGAGGCCCGTCATTCAAAACTAATTGTTTATTTCTGATATAGAGGAGGGTAGCAGCACATGCAAGCTTTCCCACAGTGAACCATCACACACAGTTGGGTAACAACCCACAGTGAGTGCTCCCATTATCGTACTACCATACACGATATGGTACTGCGATACATGTATTCCGAGGTTATCATGCAGAATAGGGTAGCAGCACATTGCGAGTAAGTTTTAGGTAGAGGTACACATAAATACAGTTACAAAATTTATTATATATTGTAACAGAAGAGAAGAATTATGCTTACATTATCAGCACTTAATACAATGAAAGTAATGTAAGTGGCAGAAATACATCACAATAAGTGTCAGGGGCTCAAGATTGTTCAATTGTCTCCCAGCATACAGAAAAGGGATTACCAATAGACCTCTGGTTGTCTTCAACAAGGCGCTGGACAGGCACCTACAATCCGTACCTGATTGGCCGGGCTGTGGTTCGTACGTCTGTTTACATGTGACCAGCAGTAACAGCCTGGTTGATCAGTAGCAGTAACCTAAAACCAAGACAACAGTGCATTAGTGTTCGCAATAAAGCTAACAGAATTCTTGGCTTCATATCTAGAAGTATGAATAATAGAAGTCCTCAGGTTGTTCAACTCTATATATCCTTGGTTAGGCCTCATTTAGACTATGCTGCTCAGTTCTGGTCACCGTATTACAGAATGGATATAAATGCTCTGGAAAACGTACAAAGGAGGATGACAAAGATGATCCCATGTATCAGAAATCTTCCCTATGAGGATAGACTGAGGGCCCTGAATCTGCACTCTCTCGAAAGGCGTAGAATTAGGGGGGATGTGATCGAGGTGTATAAATGGAAAGCAGGAATACATAAAGAGGATGTAAATAGCGTGCTGAAAATTTCCAGCCAAGACAGGACTCGCAGCAATGGTTTCAAGTTGGAAAAATTCAGATTCAGGAAGGATATAGGAAAGTACTGGTTTGGTAATAGAGTTGTGGATGAGTGGAACAAACTCCTGAGTACAGTTATTGAGGCTAAAACGTTGTGTAGTTTTAAAAATAGGTTAGATAAATACATGAGTGGGTGTGGGTGGGTGTGAGTTGGACCTGACTAGCTTGTGCTGCTGGGTCTGGTACAGTGCTCCATCCTTGAGTGGGGATGACCAGACTGGGTGGGTCATTGGGATAATCCGGGTGGTGAGTCATTGGTCTTATCCGGGGGGGGGACATGGACCTGCTCCGCATGGGTCAGTAGGCCAGTTGCAGTGTTCTTTCTTTCTTATGTTCTTATGTTATCACGAGGTCTGGTCTCAGACCGGGCCACGGAGGCATTGACCCCCGAAGCCCTTTCCAGGTATTCAGGTAAACATGTGTAAATTACCTTGTGATTTATTGCCATTAGAGTCCACGAGTGTTCGCACTACGTAATTTGCATATGGCGTATAGCAGCACACTTCTGCAATAACCAATAACTTTCAGTAATATAAACTGTTAGTCTGAGTGGCCTTCCGAGTGGATGTCTTGTCTGAGTAGCAGTCTGAGCGGATGTCTTAAGTGGTTGCTTCCGGCGGGGGAAGCAACCAACACAACATGACCATTGATGCCAGGAGACCAGGGCGTATACGCCGTTCCTCAGGTGCTGTATCAGGATTTAGCTTTTCCCAATAATTATTTAATTATTACAATAACTATAATAATCATAAACCATTACTATGCAACTACCACCACAATTACTATTACTACTGTTAATATTAATGTTAATACAGTGGACCTCCTACTATTAATAATAATAATTATATAAATAACTACGCTAATTATAATTTAATTCTCTGTATCGAGCTCTTCTGTACGTCTGTCTGTTACAGAATAATTTTGAAGACAGTAAATTCATTCTGTCTCCTTGTCTCTTTCAAAGTTTTTAGTGGGTCATAAAAAAAGTTTTATTGTCCAGATTTCGAATCTTCTTCAGAGATCGTGTGTGTTGAAGGAAACGGGAACTCTTATCCCCGATGTGTGTGTGTGTGTGTGTGTGTGTGTGTGTGTGTGTGTGTGTGTGTGCGCATTTATGTATGTGTGCATTTGTGTGTTTGTGTATTTGCATGTGTATGCTTGTGTATTTGCGTGTGCGTATTCTGTGCGTGTACTCGCCTAATTGTATGTTTGTGTTTGTGTGTGTATGTGTTTGTTTCCGTGAGTGTAATTGTGTACTCAGTTTGGTTGGCAGGAGTCAAGTCATATTCCTAAACTTCTCTCTTAATTACTGCCAACCTGCTTTATCGGTTCCTAAGTTCCAAGACCGGATCTTACCTCCTCTCGAAGCTGTGTAAGATCCTTTCCTCATCCACCACTACCTCTAGTTCCATCCATTTATCCTCGAGATAAAAAGTGTGAATATCTTAGGCCTACCTTTTATCTTATCTGTATTTTTACAAATGCAATATTTCTGATAAGAGAAACTGTCTTGATTAGGGGGAGAATCAGTCTTCAACCATGACCCATACGGTTTTAACACTTAATGACGCATATATGTGAAGGGCTCTTGATCCAAGTAAACGAAGCTCTCCTGATCTAGCCTGATTACTTGTGATTTCCCAGGAGCTGTATGACAACCGCAGACTTAGCGCTTATCCACGATTATCATAATGATAATCATAATTAGTAATTAGTATTTAAGTAACATGACAGCTCATTTACAATCACACAAACACGCCAACATATTAGCAAACACACATACACATTAAAAAAATTCTTTCACATTTAACACATTCTGGAAGACAATGACAAACATGCACAAATTAAACTTACACTTACAATAACACCAACATTTTATAGGCACAGCTAACACATACATACACACCTAGTAGCGACCAGAAAACAGGCGGAGCCAGGAGCTGTGAATCGACCCCTGTAACCACAAATAGGCGAGTACACACATTCAACAGCTTATCGGACCCACTCGCGTATTTACGGGAAAACTCGTGTATTTATAAACACACTTGCAAATCCACTCGTGCAATGACAAACACTCGTGCATTTTCAATTGCTGTCGTATTAACTAGCATCATATTTACAAAACTATATTTACAAGCACTCCAACACATTAACAAACACGCCAATACATGTACAAACACGCTAACACACTTATAAACACGCTAACACATTAACAAACACGCCAATACATGTACAAACACGCCAACACATTAACACGCCAATACATGTACAAACACGCCAACACATTAACACGCCAATATATGTACAAACACGCCAATACATGTACAAACACGCCAACACATTAACAAACACGCCAATACATGTACAAACACGCCAACACATTAACAACACCAACACATTAACAACGCCAACACATTAACAACACCAACACATTAACAAACACACCAACACATTAACAACACCAACACGACCCTCGCTAAAATCATAAACATTGTTATTAACTTTTAAGTTAAACGGAGAATTGAACAAATATTTTGATAATCAAACCTCTAATGCAAAAACGTTTTACATCGTGAGCTGCGTAACTTTTCATCGTTTATAACAAAGGAACATCGAATGTGATTCATGAATATATATATGTATGTACATATGTATGTACATTTATATATATAATTATATATATTATAATGTCTCCGAAATTTCCGACATGTGGGAGAGATTGACTTTTATCCCTGACAGGTGGGAGAGACTTTTTATCCCTGACAGGTGGGAGAGACTTTTTATCGCTGACAGGTGGGAGAGACTTTTTATCGCTGACAGGTGGGAGAGACTTTTTATCCCCGACAGGTGGGAGAGACTTTTTATCGCTGACAGGTGGGAGAGACTTTTTATCGCTGACAGGTGGGAGAGACTTTTTATCGCTGACAGGTGGGAGAGACTTTTTATCGCTGACAGGTGGGAGAGACTTTTTATCCCCGACAGGTGGGAGAGACTTTTTATCGCTGACAGGTGGGAGAGACTTTTTATCGCTGACAGGTGGGAGAGACTTTTTATCGCTGACAGGTGGGAGAGACTTTTTATCGCTGACAGGTGGGAGAGACTTTTTATCCCCGACAGGTGGGAGAGACTTTTTATCGCTGACAGGTGGGAGAGACTTTTTATCGCTGACAGGTGGGAGAGACTTTTTATCCCCGACAGGTGGGAGAGACTTTTTATCCCCGACAGGTGGGAGAGACTTTTTATCGCTGACAGGTGGGAGAGACTTTTTATCGCTGACAGGTGGGAGAGACTTTTTATCGCTGACAGGTGGGAGAGACTTTTTATCCCCGACAGGTGGGAGAGACTTTTTATCGCTGACAGGTGGGAGAGACTTTTTATCGCTGACAGGTGGGAGAGACTTTTTATCGCTGACAGGTGGGAGAGACTTTTTATCCCCGACAGGTGGGAGAGACTTTTTATCGCTGACAGGTGGGAGAGACTTTTTATCCCCGACAGGTGGGAGAGACTTTTTATCGCTGACAGGTGGGAGAGACTTTTTATCCCCGACAGGTGGGAGAGACTTTTTATCGCTGACAGGTGGGAGAGACTTTTTATCGCTGACAGGTGGGAGAGACTTTTTATCGCCGACAGGTGGGAGAGACTTTTTATCCCCGACAGGTGGGAGAGACTTTTTATCGCTGACAGGTGGGAGAGACTTTTTATCGCTGACAGGTGGGAGAGACTTTTTATCGCTGACAGGTGGGAGAGACTTTTTATCGCTGACATGTGGGAGAGACTTTTTATCCCTGACAGGTGGGAGAGACTTTTTATCGCTGACAGGTGGGCGAGACTTTTATCGCTGACAGGTGGGAGAGACTTTTTATCGCTGACAGGTGGGAGAGACTTTTTATCGCTGACATGTGGGAGAGACTTTTTATCGCTGACAGGTGGGCGAGACTTTTTATCGCTGACAGGTGGGCGAGACTTTTTATCCCTGACAGGTGGGAGAGACTTTTTATCGCTGACAGGTGGGAGAGACTTTTTATCGCTGACAGGTGGGAGACACTTTTTATCCCTGACATGTGGGAGAGACTTTTTATCGCTGACAGGTGGGAGAGACTTTTTATCGCTGACATGTGGGAGAGACTTTTTATCGCTGACATGTGGGAGAGACTTTTTATCGCTGACATGTGGGAGAGACTTTTTATCGCTGACATGTGGGAGAGACTTTTTATCGCTGACATGTGGGAGAGACTTTTTATCGCTGACATGTGGGAGAGACTTTTTATCCCTGACTTGTGGGAGAGACTTTTTATCGCTGACAGGTGGGAGAGACTTTTTATCGCTGACAGGTGGGAGAGACTTTTTATCGCTGACAGGTGGGAGAGACTTTTTATCCCTGACAGGTGGGAGAGACTTTTTATCCCTGACAGGTGGGAGAGACTTTTTATCCCTGACAGGTGGGCGAGACTTTTTATCGCTGACAGGTGGGCGAGACTTTTTATCGCTGACAGGTGGGCGAGACTTTTTATAGCTGACAGGTGGGCGAGACTTTTTATCGCTGACAGGTGGGAGAGACTTTTTATCGCTGACAGGTGGGAGAGACTTTTTATCGCTGACAGGTGGGAGAGACTTTTTATCGCTGACAGGTGGGAGAGACTTTTTATCGCTGACATGTGGGAGAGACTTTTTATCGCTGACATGTGGGAGAGACTTTTTATCGCTGACATGTGGGAGAGACTTTTTATCGCTGACATGTGGGAGAGACTTTTTATCCCTGACATGTGGGAGAGACTTTTTATCGCTGACAGGTGGGAGAGACTTTTTATCGCTGACAGGTGGGAGAGACTTTTTATCGCTGACAGGTGGGAGAGACTTTTTATCGCTGACAGGTGGGAGAGACTTTTTATCGCTGACAGGTGGGAGAGACTTTTTATCCCTGACAGGTGGGAGAGACTTTTTATCCCTGACAGGTGGGAGAGACTTTTTATCCCTGACAGGTGGGAGAGACTTTTTATCCCTGACAGGTGGGAAATACTAGTTTTGGTTCAAAGTTTCCCATACGGGTGTGTACTCATCTAGTTGTAGTTGCAGGGGTCAAGTCACAGCTCCTGGCCACGCCTCTTCACTGTCCGTTACTAGGTTACTCTTCCTGTTCCATGAGCTTTATCATACCTTTTCTTAAAGCTATGTATGGATCCTGCCTCCACTACATCACTTCCCAGACTATTCTACTTCCTGACTACTGTGGCTGAAGAAATACTTCCTAACATCCCTTTGACTCATCTGTGTCTTCAACTTTCAGTTGTGACCCCTTGTTGCTGTGTCCCTTGTGTGTGCGTGTACCCGCCTAATTGTGGCTGCAGGGGTTGAGACTCTGCTCCTGGCCTCGCCTCGTCACTAACCGCTACTGGGACTTCCCTCTCCCTGCTCCGTGTGTGTGTGTGTGTGTGTGTGTGTGTGTGTGTGTGTGTGTGTGTGTGTGTGTGTGTGTGTGTGTGTGTGTGTGTGTGCGCGCGCGTGGGCCATAAACCCAACTCTTAAGTTATATAATTATATTCGTTGGGAAGCGCTAAAACCTTAGA
The DNA here is from genome assembly GCF_038502225.1 of Cherax quadricarinatus. Taxonomy (NCBI): domain Eukaryota; kingdom Metazoa; phylum Arthropoda; class Malacostraca; order Decapoda; family Parastacidae; genus Cherax; species Cherax quadricarinatus. The sequence continues at coordinate 34,022 of NW_027196786.1, forward strand.
GCGACCATCCCAGAAACCGTAAATAATTATTCCTAAGATATTTGATTTAGCGTCAAAATCATTCGGTGAAAACCTGTATGGTTTCAGTTTGCTGTTCTCAGTCATGAACGAAAACAGTAGACACAGTCTGACTTCAGCATGGTAAAACACAGAGTCGACCACTTGTGGGTGAAATTTAGTGGGAGTCGTCAGAGAGACTTGTCGACCAGGTTACTCAATGAGGCTTCGAGGAGGCTTCGAGGAGGCTTTGAGGAGGCTTTAATACGAATTCCTCATCAGCTTTCATCACTCGCGCTCATCAAGACTTCCCTTAATCGGATAAAGAAACCCAAAGATCGTCAGAGAGAGAGAGAGAGAGAGAGAGAGAGAGAGAAAGAGAGAGAGACAGAAACCTGGGATGAACTGAGTACTAAACAATTATTTTAATTTACAAAAGTGCCATTAGATGTCTTTTACTTAAGCCTCGTCTCCATATCCTTTTTTTTTTAATGCTCTTGATGTGAGGAATTCGAGCTCTCTTCCTCCCCTTCCCAGGAACAAACTTCATCACCTCACATATCCCCCAAGGTGCCGTATGGCCCTTACGGCCTTAGCGCTTACCACTAGAATATAAGTTTAATATTTCCTCTACACATCTCTCAGTACATCCATATATACATTGTGTATCTACATATATATATATATATATATATATATATATATATATATATATATATATATAACGTAATGGATCTGTCACGGTATTGAGTTCCCCCAAAAATGAATTTTTTAAGTAAATAATTCTACCCTCCAGTAGGCTATTAACTGCCACAATTAGCATAGTAATTGTTGTTGTCGGTTACATGTCTCAAAATAATAGTCATCGTTTACAGAAACTAGCAGAGTTGTAGTTATATGTTTGTTTATATTTGTTAGGTTAGGACCTGGGTGTTTAAAATGGTAATTTATCTCTCTCCTCCCACTCTCTCCCTCTCCCACTCTACCTTTTTCTCTCTCCCTTTTTCTCTCTCCCACTCTCCCTTTTTCTCTCTCCCACTCTCCCTTTTTCTCTCCCTTTTTCTTTCTCCCTTTTTCTCTCTCCCATTCTCTCCCTTTTTCTCTCTCCCATTCTCTCCCTTTTTCTCTCTCCCATTCTCTCCCTTTTTCTCTCTCCCATTCTCCCTTTTTCTCTCCCTTTTTCTCTCTTCCATTCTCTCCCTTTTTCTCCCATTCTCTCCCTTTTTCTCTCTCCCATTCTCTCCCTTTTTCTCTCTCCCATTCTCTCCCTTTTTCTCTCTCCCATTCTCTCCCTTTTTCTCTCTCCCACTCTCTCCCTTTTCCTCCCATTCTCTCCCTTTTTCTCTTCCATTATCCCTTTCCCCCCCCCTCTCTCTCCCTCCCTGTCCCAACTGTACTGCAGCCAGCCAGCCATCATCCAGTATGGATGTACTAGCATCGTCCAGCTCCTGCTTGCCCTCCGTCCAGGCTCGCCAAGTAATTCCATTCGGAGGCTTTTGTTTGCCATCGGATCTGCATAGTTGGCCACTTTTACCAAGTTTATAAAGTGCAGGTCCGACACAGAAGAATTATTAACACCAAATGCGAGAAATTCAACGCCTCCCTGTTGCCCCAAAGTTTTTAATCGTGTTTCATACGAGTTCATTACTTATGGAATTATTTAATTAAATTGTGATAACTGCGAGAAAATAGAGATATTCTTTGGCTTGTCTTTAAATTTCCATTGTTTCTGCTTCTTCCTTGACGTATTCTCTCAATTATAATTCTTGCATATTCGCTGTTGATGATTTTCTTTATTATTATTATTATTGTTATTATTATATGGTAGAACATTTAATAATAGTATCAGGAATAGTAATGGTCGTAGCAGAAGTAATAGTAACAATAGTGGCAGTAGTATTATAGTTGTATTTCTGTTAGTACTAACGTTAATTATGCTGCTTTTGTTGACAGATTACAGAATATTCAATATATTTGTCACTTTATATAAACAATGAAAATAACGAAACACCATAATTAAATAATTAAATGATTAAGGAATAGAGACGCTTGTGTTGGTCTGTGTCGACTTGCCTCGACTGGGAGCATGTTGGTCTGTGTCGTCTTGCCTCGACTGGGAGCATGTTGGTCTGTGTCGACTTGCCTCGACTGGGAGCATGTTGGTCTGTGTCGACTTGCCTCGACTGGGAGCATGTTGGTCTGTGTCGACTTGCCTCGACTGGGAGCATGTTGGTCTGTGTCGATTTGCCTCGACTGGGAGCATGTTGGTGGGTACATTGCTATGGTGATGATGGATCCAGGTGCTTGTTATATCTGTTAATACTGCCCGTAATGATGCTGCTGTTGTTGTCCCTTCTACTGTTGTTGCTTCTGTTTATTACTGCTCGTAGTGATACTGCTGCTACAATTGTTACTTCTGTTTGTTACTGCTATTCGCAGTAATGCTGCTGCTGCTGCTACTACTACTGTTTGTTAATGCTGCTCGTAGTTACACAACTGCTGTTGTTGCTGCTGCTTCTATTGTTGCTACTCGTACTGTTCCTGTTTCTTGTGTTTATTGTTGCTGTTGTCGCTGTTACTGCTCCTACTGCCTGTGCTATTGTTGCTGTTGTTGCTGTTACTGCTCCTACTGCCTGTGCTATTGTTGCTCCTGCCAGCTTAAGTGCCAGGGAGGAATTATTGAGGCAATTACATGGGCACCAACCTGGTACTGAATTCCTTTTGAGAAATCTGTCCAAGAGAAACCTCGAACCCGATATATTACTGTACTGTAGATATTCTCTCTACAATATTCCCGCTTTAGACTCAATACAATATAATAGATGTGAGACTTGGTGGTATGCGAGACGAAATATAACAATCTAGATCAAGTAGAATTTAAAAAAAAAGTATAGATCTGAAATTTAGCGATATATGGAACGAAATATATTTAGATCAAGCAGGAGAAATGCTAACATAACGAATGCATAGCTGAATAAAGAAGTAGGGAGAATAATAGACATAATACCGTGTCATGAGAGAATGTAACTTATGACGACGTTTCGGTTCGATTTGGACCATTAAGTATTTTAGTGGTGTGAAAATAGGTGTTTATTTCCGCCTTAGTGAGAGACCCTCTTCAGTAGACAATGAAGAATGTGTTTTTGACTCATGATAGACTTCAACAGATTTTCTACTCCGCTGGTTTTGTAGGTTTAGCGCTTAGTTATGATTATAATACAGCGCTGTATGACCCATGTGGGTTTATAATTCACTCCGTTGGAGATGGAAAAAACTCACAAATACAGAGTGATGGTTTCCATAATATAACTCTTACCAGGACACTTCTCGATCTGTATTCCTATGGAAATGCGCTAGGCCTTTCTGGCCAATGTGGTAGGCCTACAGGCCCATGCAAGGCAGGTTCTCCTCGTATCCAACATTTATCAACCTTATACGTATATGTCTTCGTTTTCAGTTTAGCTAAGGTAACGATTTCAACTCGTCCTCCCTGTGAAGGCTTACTCAGCCCTGTAACAACTTCAGACAGTATTACCAAGGCTGGCTCCTCCTCAGGAAAATTAGTGAATAGAAAAAGAAATAATAACAGACAAACATAAACACTTTATTATATAGAAAATATAAAATAAACACTTAAATATGAAATATTAATCCTACATTAAAGAAAATGAAAAATGAAAAATATAAATAACTGAATTCAATGCTAATATATATAGGGGTGTCTGGTGTTGGTGACACTGTTGTTGAAATCGTAGCCGTTGCTGATGTGGGGGGGGGGGGGGAAGTCGCAGGTGTTGGTGACCACCACTGGCTAGTTCTTCGCAGAGTATCGCCGTGAGTAGTATCCCGATGACAGGAAAGCAGGTGCTTTACCGCTGCAATGATGTGGGGTTACGTCCTGCAATTTCATACAGGTGCACAGGTAATTCAATCCAAAATGGGACGTCTCCAGGACGTTAGTCCGTCTCCTGTTCTACTCGTTGATTGACAGGTGATCCTCTCTGTCATCCAAGAGTAGTGTTGGGAGCTGTGAGTCGAGTGATTTACTGTTTGACCAGAGCCCCCACACGTCACCTTTCGGGGGGGGGGAGAGGGAGGGGAAGGGATAGTGGGAGCTAGACTGACCCTACGTTAACAAGCAGCCGGCAGTCAAACTATCACTTTCAGGGAGGGGGAAAAAAGGCCGGAAAAACGGGAGCTTGACTTACCCTACCTTAACTAGTAGCCGGCAATGAAACTATCGTTACTATCTATTGAACTTTTCCCTCACACTCCCTTATTCAACTTCCTATGCTCATAATTATATATAGACTCGTTATCTTCTCTGTGATTTGATAAGGCTTACTGCTGTGGCGAAACGTTGTCAACAAAAGATCGCTTTATACTGCATCAGTCTTACTCCGTGAAGAATTAGACACGTGTGTAACATCTGGTTATCTTTATTTGTAGACGTTTCGCTTACTGTGACTTTATCAATAGAAGGACATGATGTCAACGTGTATTTAATTCATCTTGCGGTATTGTATGTCTCTACTGTGTATGATTTAGCCTCCAGTAAAGATTTGCCTGTTACCTCAAACGCCTCAGGTTCCACGGCTCTTGTGTGGGAAAGGATGAAGCCCTTGGCGGGCGAAACATTTCCACAAAGATACCTAATAGTTGCTCAAGGGTCTCATCCTCTGGATTTCGCTGAGAAGCTCATTGTGGTATAGTACCTCTGATCAGTTCTGAAAATTGCAAACAGTCCAAGTCGGTGCGAAAAGCCGTCGTAAGCTTCTCTCTCTCTCATTGTGCGGGTTATTTGTGTATTGCTCCAGTCACGGTATTGTGCCTTTTTTGTTATTCCTGGAAACTGTTCCATCAAGGGGCCAGGTATCTCTTAGATACTCATTTTGGGATCACGTATCTATGGATGAACTTGCGGACCGTCTGTTTGAGGTACCGTAACTCTGTGCCACTGAAAATTCCTGAAAATTTCTACATTTCTCGGGTCAGGTGCTTCTGGATCCCCTGAAAATCGTTTCTTTGCAAAGACTATGTCGTTAGTCAGAAAATGTCACTTGGTATATTCCATCCTTAAAATTTCTGTTGCATGAACGACTCTGCAAAAGGAGCAACACGGCAACACAGCATCAAGGAAATGTTGAAAGCTGGGGAGGGGTGGGATCGGGGGGTAGGGGTGGGATCCAGGGGGGAAGGAGTGGGATCCAGGGGGGGAAGGAGTGGGATCCAGGGGGGAAGGAGTGGGATCCAGGGGGGGAAGGAGTGGGATCCAGGGGGGGAAGGAGTGGGATCCAGGGGGGGAAGGAGTGGGATCCAGGGGGGAAGGAGTGGGATCCAGGGGGGAAGGAGTGGGATCCAGGGGGGAAGGAGTGGGACCCAGGGGGGAAGGAGTGGGACCCAGGGGGGAAGGAGTGGGATCCAGGGGGGAAGGAGTGGGATCCAGGGGGGAAGGAGTGGGATCCAGGGGGGAAGGAGTGGGACCCAGGGGGGAAGGAGTGGGACCCAGGGGGGAAGGAGTGGGACCCAGGGGGGAAGGAGTGGGACCCAGGGGGGAAGGAGTGGGACCCAGGGGGGAAGGAGTGGGATCCTGGGGGGAAGGAGTGGGATCCAGGGGGGAAGGAGTGGGACCCAGGGGGGAAGGAGTGGGACCCAGGGGGGAAGGAGTGGGATCCAGGGGGGACGGAGTGGGACCCAGGGGGGAAGGAGTGGGACCCAGGGGGGAAGGAGTGGGACCCAGGGGGGAAGGAGTGGGATCCAGGGGGGAAGGAGTGGGATCCAGGGGGGAAGGAGTGGGAACCAGGGGGGAAGGAGTGGGAACCAGGGGGGAAGGAGTGGGATCCAGGGGGGAAGGAGTGGGATCCAGGGGGGAAGGAGTGGGACCCAGGGGGGAAAGAGTGGGACCCAGGGGGGAAGGAGTGGGACCCAGGGGGGAAGGAGTGGGACCCAGGGGGGAAGGAGTGGGACCCAGGGGGGAACGAGTGGGACCCAGGGGGGAAGGAGTGGGATCCAGGGGGGAAGGAGTGGGACCCAGGGGGGAAGGAGTGGGACCCAGGGGGGAAGGAGTGGGACCCAGGGGGGAAGGAGTGGGACCCAGGGGGGAAGGAGTGGGACCCAGGGGGGAAGGAGTGGGACCCAGGGGGGAAGGAGTGGGACCCAGGGGGGAAGGAGTGGGATCCAGGGGGGAAGGAGTGGGATCCAGGGGGGAAGGAGTGGGATCCAGGGGGGAAGGAGTGGGATCCAGGGGGGAAGGAGTGGGATCCAGGGGGGAAGGAGTGGGACCCAGGGGGGAAGGAGTGGGATCCAGGGGGGAAGGAGTGGGATCCAGGGGGGAAGGAGTGGGACCCAGGGGGGAAGGAGTGGGATCCAGGGGGGAAGGAGTGGGATCCAGGGGGGAAGGAGTGGGATCCAGGGGGGAAGGAGTGGGATCCAGGGGGGAAGGAGTGGGATCCAGGGGGGAAGGGAGGAAGAGATGGAAACGCTTATGTTGACGTTGAAAGTCGCAGAAAAAAAAAAAGTTGGTCTTTTGATGGGTAAATTTTTTCTTCTGAAGGAAAGTTCAAGGGGCTCTGTTTGAGGCGTAGAATCTTTACATGTGAGAGAGAGAGAGAGAGAGAGAGAGAGAGAGAGAGAGAGAGAGAGAGAGAGAGAGAGAGAGAGAGAGAGAGAAAAAAAGACACAGCCATGAGCTGCGAATCGACACCTTCAACCACATAGGTAATTACATATACAAGCACATATTCTATACACACACACACACACACACACAATTATATATATAATGTACATGCTTTTATTTTTTTACTTCATTCCTTAGTGTCTGAAGGTTTGAAGGATCTTAACATTAAAATGTTACAAAGGAGTTTTCCAAGGTAGTATTTTTTTTAAGGTAAAGCCATCTCATCGGTCTCTAACTGGTTGGAGGCCAGACAGGGTCAGTGAGAGGAACGGAGGGAGGATGGAATGGAGGAGTGCGGAAGGAATTTTGGGAGGGAAGGTGAAAAGGCTGTAAGTATTGAAACATGAAGAGAAGGGTGGAGGAGGAGGTAAAAATCGAGACGAACTAAAATAAGGAGAGAAGGATGCATTAAAGAAATAGAAATGGGGGAAAAAAATAATGATAAAAGCATGGATGCGTGAGAGAAAGGAATAGAGGACAGAAACAGAGGAGAAAGGGAGGAGCTTTGCATATGAAGAATTTATAACACCAACGGTTGATATAAACTAAAGAGAAGTGGAATATGGGAAGTAGATTCCAGGAGCCGGATGTAAATAGAATGACTAAAGATGGCGCTCTGTTTGCTTAGAGTAAACAGGAACACAGAGATAGAAATTGAAAGAGAATTGCTCTTTTACAGAAGCACTCCGAAACAGAAAGATGTATATAGAACAGTGATAAGTTAAAGGAGAAACTAAGGAATAGACGGATGGAAAATAAAAGAAATTACTCTGCATGGGCAGTAACTAGGAATCAGAGAGATGGATGTAGAGAGGGAGAGAAGCTCTGATTAGACTCAACTACGAGGCAGATGGACGAGAAAAGAGATAGAAATTCTCTGTGACACTACACTAAAGACAGAGGGAATTGCTCCGTTCTATATCCAATGAGGCATAGACGAATGAATCAGAGAGAGAGAGAGAGAGAGAGAGAGAGAGAATATTACCCTCTTAGAAACCCAACTAAGAAACAGAGATAGAAATTTATAGAGAACTGTCCTGTAAAAGACTCGACCAAGGGAGAGAGGCAGCCGCTGTCATGAAATGGAACTTTCAAGAAATTGCTCAGCACTTTTCCCTGGTAATAAATCTGTGAAACTAGGAAAAATGGTTTGTTGGAGCTGGATTTATGGGAAGACCCTTTGTTAGAGGGGAAATTCCGCTAAAGAGGAAGAGTCTTTGTCAACACAAAATACTTTGGTTGAGCAGCATTTACGAAATGGGACTTATTTGAGAAGTATCGGGCCAATTTAATCAATTCGAAATATCGGCAATGATAGAAAAGTTAGACAAGAAAGTAGTCAGATTAATATTAAATTATGAATTACACACCTGTCTGCAGTATACAAGCCCCTTCTTTGCGCATATGCTGTATTCTTATCAAGACTGAGGGACTGATTACATGGACTCCAGACTGAGGGACTGATTACATGGACTCCAGACTGAGGGACTGATTACATGGACTCCGTGCTGCTAAACTTTTCCACATTAAAGATACCTAAGTGTTGCACTTTGGTATCTGAATTATTAATCTACATTAGTATTAAATACTGGAGAAAGTGTTAAATACTGGAGTAATTATTCCTAACGGGGTAAATATTCCAAACTGTGAAAGTGCTCAGTGTCTAGGGAAGCAGTATTACTTAGGGAAGTGGTAATACTCACGAAAGTACTCATACTTAGAGAAGTGATAATATTTAAAGAAGTAATCATACTCAGATAAGTACTTGCTCTTAGGGAAGTAGTGCAATACTCCTCGGAAAAGTATATGATCAGGGAAGCACTCGAACAGCACTCACACTTGGGCCAAGTGTTACGTGCCTTCCTGAATATTTTACAAAGTTGGTCGATAAACCAGGTAGACCTTTAAGAGGGTCGCCTATCATGTGTGGGATGCTGGGTAGTTCTTCTCTCGTAGCCAGTGTTGAGATGAATCTGTGGGATGCTGGGTGGTTCTCTTGTGGCCAGTGCTGAGATGAGTCTTACTCTGGTGTAGGATGCTGCATGGTTCACTCGTAGCCAGCGCTGAGATGAATCTCGTTCTGGCGTGGGATGCTGGATGGTTCTCTCGTGGCCAGTGCTGAGATGAATCTCTGGGTAGTAAATCTATATCTGGCCTTATTTGACCCTGTAGTTTTTCCTTATTTCTCTGACAAAAGTGACGCTAATGTTTCTAATATTTAGCCGGCATTTTCGCATCTATTATTTATTACTTATCAGCTCAGCTGACAACATTGCAACTGTTGTTTTTCTCCTACTACCAATCAAAACAATAGCTCCACTGTTACCAGATAACAGTGGAGCTATCGTTTTGACTGGTAACAGTGTAGCTATTGGTTGTACTATTCATCTGGTAATATTGTTTGGTAACATCAGCTATTATTTACGCTATGCGAGAATGATTAGTCTTTTTTTGTAATTTTTAAAATTTTATGTTGATTAAACTGTTGCAAGCCAGAAAACAGCAATACGGGAATTAATCCGTATTCAATCTTCGTTAAGACCTCGTAGCACAATGAAAAGTTAAAACGAACTACGTTACGTTTTCGCATATAATCCACAGAAAGGATGGCAAATTCAGCAGCGAATAACACCAGGAAATTAAAGAAAAAAAAGAATATTTATATAAAATAGATGGGGTGGCAGGAGAAACAGAACATTTTTTCCCACTGGTGACTCCGCCTCTCAAGACTGATTGAACACATCGACTCCAAGCTGAGGGACTGATTACTTCAAGCTCCTCCTCGTCTTCTACCGCTCCTCTCTGTATTGCACTGAAGAAGCCATGGAAATAAATGGTATAAAATACCGACACAATGGAAATATAAACACAAATGCAGTATAATATGATCCTTTATTGACAACGTTTCACCCACACAGTGGGCTTTTTCAAGTCACACACGGATCTACCTGGGGTTGGAAGGTACGAGAGTATTTATAGTCATGTTCAGAATGTTGAGGTCAGGTGAAGAATGCTGCATCTGATGATCTACCGGGTGGGGTTATAGTCTTGGGTAGCTTGGCAGGGGTATTGGACAAGTTGTAGACCTTCTGCAGTGTTCTATGTTCTTATGTGGGATAGCGATGAAGAAGTTTCTTGGCGAGTGGTTCAGCTATGTTATAGAAGCCATTGTTCTGGTTGAAATTGTTGGTTATAGAGATAAGCGATGATTCCAGGATTCTTCTGTATTGAGTGTTGTCTTCGTTGGCTATAAGTCTTGAGTTTCTGTAGTTAATTAAATGGTTGTGTGAATTGCGATGTTGTACACAGGCATTCCTTGTATCGTCAGTCCTGTAAAGTAAAAGGACACAAGTGCAACTAATGTGACATTTATTGTGGCAACGTAATGGCTTGATAAAGCTCCTGGAGAGCGAAACGTTGCCACAATAAATGTCACATTAGTTGCACTTGTGTCCTTTTACTTTACATATTGTCGGTAATTCTACCAACTTTATTACAATCGTCAGTCCTGCTTGCATATTGGTGTTCTGAAATGCGTGTTTGGGCGAAACTATCAAAGACCTCAGGCTGCATTTCAGAACATAATATTCCCTAGCAACGAACTGTTAGTTCACATGCAATGCAACTACAACAGTGCAATTCACTGTACACAGTGGCACAGCAAGCAGCAGACTATGCTAACTGAAGTAATAACAGGGCTGGGCAGTAATCTGGAATCATATTAATGGGCCAACAATTCATGGCAGCTGTTCATGCTATCAGCATATTGGCTGCATGAACACTTCAAGCTTATCATAACATGCAATCAGGCAACCAACCTGCCCAGCCTGCTGAACCGCCGGTGGAGTCATCAGATAACAGCGATCCTACTGACTCAACTTATCTGACTATCATACTCGTGCTTGCTCAAACTTGGAAATCCGTGTGGCACTGAAGCCACTGTGAGTGAACGTTAATCAATAGATCACATACTCTTCATGTTTATATTTCCACCGAAGAAGCCACTGGCTGGTGGACCGTTCCCACAGTAAATATTCCCAAGTGTTGCACAAGTCTCAGTCTTACGCCCTACGCCCACTCATACGCTTTCAGGGAGAAATCCAAATATTTGAGGCTATGAGTCCCATAGTTTTCGCTAGAGGTGAACCCCATTTCCCTGTAAGTTTTCTCTTTTATAGATTCTTATCAATGATCTACGTCCTATCTAAGCCTCTACAAAAGTTAATTTTCGATTCCCTTAGTTTCATAAAGTTGGGATAATGAATTTACACGTATATTTACAACACAATAACGAAATACAACAAGAGACGGTTTTTTTTAATGCAATAGCTCTGAGTGTTGTTAATTCAGGACTCTGAAAACTGCACACAAAACCTTCGACTCCTTTGTTGAAAATGGTATGAAATTCCGACAAATTGAAGATTAAGAGACATGTGCAACAGTTGGGTATCTTTATTGATGAAACGTTTCGCCTGCACGGTAGTCTTCTTCGGTCAAATACAAAGGGAGTAGTAGAAATGAAATAAAGATTAAGCTGTACTCTACTCCAGACTGAAGAACTGACCTGGAGTTTTACCTGGAGTTTACCTGGAGAGGGTTTCGGGGGTCAACGCCCCCGTGGCTCGGTCTGAGACCAGGCCTTATGGTGGATCAGGGTCTAACCACCTCAAATATCCGACTCCTTTATTTATGTTGACTCCGACTCCTTTACATTTTGCCGACTTCAGCTCCGACTCCAGTAACCGAAGAACTGCTTCCCACTCCGACTCGACAGCCATGGTTGGTATTCCCATGGAACCTGGAGATGCATGATGAGCTGTTTCTAGAACGTCGGTATCCCCACGCTCGTTGCTCAACCTGAAGGTATCCCCACGCTTGTTGCTCAACCTGAAGGTATCCCCACGGTCGTTGCTTAACTTGAAGGATAGGATGGTAATGCAACAACAGCATGCCCTGGTAACGTGTTGTCAAACATAAATGCTCACACAGGAAGAATGAGGGTAAGATGTATAGCTGTTATAAACACAGGTGTAGTCTACTAGCCTGGAAACCTGTTTGTAGAACAACCACTTAGGAACGAGCACAAAGGCAATACAGAGAGTAATTGTTTGTATGACCTTTGTCGGCTTAGCGCCTGGATTCATTGTAATAATAATAATAATTATTATTATTATTATAAGGCACAATATCGTGACTGGAACAAAATACGAGTAACCCGAACTTGAACTAGTTAATGGTCTAAGTTAATGGCCTAAGTCGGACCGAGACACCATTATAAGGTTCATTGCCCTATGTACGGATTATTTGCTTATTTTAGCATTAGGTATAACACTGTTTTTGTCACAAACAAAGACAGGGACCTACATGAACACTGTTTTACTGGCAAAAAATTAACTAAACACCGTGTTTACAGAAAAGATATTAGAATAAAAACGAATCTCGGAAATAATTTTTTTGTAATATTTAAATTATTTAAAACAAGAGTTAGTACGTAATATACACAAAAAAAGTATATAAAAATGTGTATAATAGTAAAAAAAATATATCGAAAGTACCATTATAGTATATGCTTACCAGTTACAATATACTAGGCTGCGGGACGTACTGCATCCAGCCTAATATGATACACGAGCCACAACATGTTTGAAACTCCATGTTCTATATCATACGAAAATAGCACTTACAAAATTATTGGAAAATACTGCTTCAAAACGCTTTTATAAGATTGGGGTCTGAACGCCAGCTATCTCTCTCTCTCTCTCTCTCTCTCTCTCTCTCTCTCTCTCTTTACACAGGGTTTGACAAGGTTAGGTTATGGATTCCTAACTTTATTGACAAGCTAAGAGCTGTTACCTACATCAGCTCATTTGAAAGCATTTTTATTGTTATGAGACATACAAGTAGGGAACAGGATGAAGTTGGAGCCATCTGTGGGCCAGCATTTTCATCTGATCGACTGACTTTATCTCGTTGACATCATTATGCTGTACGAATGTGTTCCAGACTCGAGTCATCCTGGGTATATATGATCTCAGATGGAGTGATGTACTGGAGAAGGGTACAGCCAGAGTGAAATTGCTGCTTTCTGCCCGTCTTGTGGCATAGAAGCTTGTTTCGTACTGCCTCTCTCTCTCTCGTTCTCGTCTCTCTCGCTCTTGTTCTTTGTATGTGTTATATATATATATATAATTATATATATATGTATATATATAAAAGGTAGTATTGTAGCGTGAGACGTCCATCGTCGAGCTGGTAGAGGAGGCTGAGGTCTTCTAGGCTAAGTAAACATATTTGGCTGGGAAATTTCACGGTATTAACCCTCCGTGGAATGCAATGAAGATCCCCCTGGGGGAATTTTCGCACACTTGGAATTCCTCTTTATATTAATTAAGGCAGGTTTCAATTAACCCTTGACCCCCAGGCCATGGAACCCTGGGTGATTTTTTTTCTTCTCGCGATTTATTGGCGAGGAAGGAAATTGATTTCATCTTGTATTAGTAATTCAGCACAAGGAGTAGTGGAGGGTCGATCCTCCGTTCCACTAATCCAGAAACTGATGGAGACTGCAAAGCTGAACAATTATCAAGGTTGAGGGACCGATCTTGATATTGCTTCTTCAAACCTAAGGGACTGACCACCTCAATACTGCTTTTTCAAAGTTCAGTGACTGACTACCTCGTGTATACTTCTCCATTGCATCTGTTCTCTTCAGTATTAAGTCACCTCAGTAGTCGACTACCTAAACCTGCTGATTGGGCGAAACGTTTCGATAATTAAGATACCCATCTGTTGCGGAAATTGTT
>NW_027196786.1:50000-78482 GCF_038502225.1 Cherax quadricarinatus
AGAACATCACTCCATCTGAGATCATACATACCCAGGATAACTCGAGTATGGAACACATTCGTACAGCATAATGATGTCAACGAGATAAAGTCAGTTGAGCAAATGAAAATGCTGGCCCACAGATGGCTCCAACTTCATCCTGTCCCGTACTTGTATATCTCATAACAATAAAAATGCTTTCAAATGAGCTGATGACGGTAACAGCTCTTAGCTTGCCAATAAAATTAGGAATCCTTAACCTGTAATATAGCTTTCAATAAAGCGAGAGAGAGACGAGAGAGAGACGAGAGAGAGACGAGAGAGACGAGAGAGACGAAAGAGAGAGAGACGAGAGAGAGAGAGACGAAAGAGAGAGAAACGAAAGAGAGACAAAAGAGAGAGAGACGAGAGAGACGAGACGAGAGAGACGAGACGAGAGAGGCGAGACGAGAGAGACGAGACGAGAGAGAGAGACGAGAGAGAGAGAGAGAGACGAGAGAGAGAGAGACGAGAGAGAGAGAGAGAGACGAGAGAGAGAGACGAGAGAGAGAGAGAGACGAGAGAGAGAGAGAGAGAGAGAGAGACGAGAGAGAGACGAGAGAGAGAGAGAGACGAGAGAGAGAGAGAGACGAGAGAGAGAGACGAGAGAGAGACGAGAGAGAAACGAGACGAGAGAGAGACGAGACGAGAGACGAGACGAGAGACGAGACGAGAGAGAGACGAGACGAGAGAGACGAGACGAGAGAGACGAGACGAGACGAGAGAGACGAGACGAGAGAGACGAGAGAGACGAGACGAGAGAGACGAGACGAGAGAGACGAGACGAGAGAGACGAGACGAGAGAGAGACGATACGAGAGAGAGAAACGAGACGAGAGAGAGACGAGACGAGAGAGAGAGACGAGAGAGAGAGACGAGAGAGAGAGACGAGAGAGAGAGACGAGAGAGAGAGACGAGAGAGAGAGAGAGACGAGAGAGAGAGAGACGAGAGAGAGAGAGACGAGAGACGAGAGAGAGACGAGAGAGAGACGAGAGACGAGAGACGAGACGAGAGACGAGACGAGAGACGAAGAGACGAGACGAGACGAGAGACGAGAGAGACGAGAGAGAGACGAGAGAGAGAGAGACGAGAGAGAGAGAGACGAGAGAGAGAGACGAGAGAGAGAGACGAGAGAGAGACGAGAGAGAGACGAGAGAGAGAGAGACGAGAGAGAGAGAGAGAGAGAGAGAGAGAGAGAGAGACGAGAGAGAGAGACGAGAGAGAGAGAGAGAGACGAGAGAGAGAGAGAGAGACGAGAGAGAGAGAGAGAGACGAGAGAGAGAGAGAGAGAGAGAGAGAGAGACGAGAGAGAGAGACGAGAGAGAGACGAGAGAGAGAGACGAGAGAGAGAGAGAGACGAGAGAGAGAGACGAGAGAGAGAGACTAGAGAGAGAGAGACGAGAGAGAGAGAGAAAGAGAGGTTTCTTTTTCTGTCTCATAAACACGCTAAGATAACAGGGATATCTTGCTACTCCTACTTACACTTTGGTCACACTTCACAGACACGCACATGCATATATATATATACATACATCTAGGTTTTTCTCCTTTTTCTAAATAGCTCTTGTTCTTTTTTATTTCTTCTATTGTCCATGGGGAAGTGGAAAAGAATCTTTCCTCCGTAAGCCATGCGTGTCGTATGAGGCGACTAAAATGCCGGGAGCAATGGGCTAGTAACCCCTTCTCCTGTATACAATTACTAAAAAAGAGAAGAAGAAAAACTTTATAAAACTGGGTTGCTTAAATGTGCGTGGATGTAGTGCGGATGACAAGAAACAGATGATTGCTGATGTTATGAATGAAAAGAAGTTGGATGTCCTGGCCCTAAGCGAAACAAAGCTGAAGGGGGTAGGAGAGTTTCAGTGGGGGGAAATAAATGGGATTAAATCTGGAGTATCTGAGAGAGTTAGAGCAAAGGAAGGGGTAGCAGTAATGTTAAATGATCAGTTATGGAAGGAGAAAAGAGAATATGAATGTGTAAATTCAAGAATTATGTGGATTAAAGTAAAGGTTGGATGCGAGAAGTGGGTCATAATAAGCGTGTATGCACCTGGAGAAGAGAGGAATGCAGAGGAGAGAGAGAGATTTTGGGAGATGTTAAGTGAATGTATAGGAGCCTTTGAACCAAGTGAGAGAGTAATTGTGGTAGGGGACTTGAATGCTAAAGTAGGAGAAACTTTTAGAGAGGGTGTGGTAGGTAAGTTTGGGGTGCCAGGTGTAAATGATAATGGGAGCCCTTTGATTGAACTTTGTATAGAAAGGGGTTTAGTTATAGGTAATACATATTTTAAGAAAAAGAGGATAAATAAGTATACACGATATGATGTAGGGCGAAATGACAGTAGTTTGTTGGATTATGTATTGGTAGATAAAAGACTGTTGAGTAGACTTCAGGATGTACATGTTTATAGAGGGGCCACAGATATATCAGATCACTTTCTAGTTGTAGCTACACTGAGAGTAAAAGGTAGATGGGATACAAGGAGAATAGAAGCATCAGGGAAGAGAGAGGTGAAGGTTTATAAACTAAAAGAGGAGGCAGTTAGGGTAAGATATAAACAGCTATTGGAGGATAGATGGGCTAATGAGAGCATAGGCAATGGGGTCGAAGAGGTATGGGGTAGGTTTAAAAATGTAGTGTTAGAGTGTTCAGCAGAAGTTTGTGGTTACAGGAAAGTGGGTGCAGGAGGGAAGAGGAGCGATTGGTGGAATGATGATGTAAAGAGAGTAGTAAGGGAGAAAAAGTTAGCATATGAGAAGTTTTTACAAAGTAGAAGTGATGCAAGGAGGGAAGAGTATATGGAGAAAAAGAGAGAAGTTAAGAGAGTGGTGAAGCAATGTAAAAAGAGAGCAAATGAGAGAGTGGGTGAGATGTTATCAACAAATTTTGTTGAAAATAAGAAAAAGTTTTGGAGTGAGATTAACAAGTTAAGAAAGCCTAGAGAACAAATGGATTTGTCAGTTAAAAATAGGAGAGGAGAGTTATTAAATGGAGAGTTAGAGGTATTGGGAAGATGGAAGGAATATTTTGAGGAATTGTTAAATGTTGATGAAGATAGGGAAGCTGTGATTTCGTGTATAGGGCAAGGAGGAATAACATCTTGTAGGAGTGAGGAAGAGCCAGTTGTGAGTGTGGGGGAAGTTCGTGAGGCAGTAGGTAAAATGAAAGGGGGTAAGGCAGCCGGGATTGATGGGATAAAGATAGAAATGTTAAAAGCAGGTGGGGATATAGTTTTGGAGTGGTTGGTGCAATTATTTAATAAATGTATGGAAGAGGGTAAGGTACCTAGGGATTGGCAGAGAGCATGCATAGTTCCTTTGTATAAAGGCAAAGGGGATAAAAGAGAGTGCAAAAATTATAGGGGGATAAGTCTGTTGAGTGTACCTGGTAAAGTGTATGGTAGAGTTATAATTGAAAGAATTAAGAGTAAGACGGAGAATAGGATAGCAGATGAACAAGGAGGCTTTAGGAAAGGTAGGGGGTGTGTGGACCAGGTGTTTACAGTGAAACATATAAGTGAACAGTATTTAGATAAGGCTAAAGAGGTCTTTGTGGCATTTATGGATTTGGAAAAGGCGTATGACAGGGTGGATAGGGGGGCAATGTGGCAGATGTTGCAAGTGTATGGTGTAGGAGGTAGGTTACTGAAAGCAGTGAAGAGTTTTTACGAGGATAGTGAGGCTCAAGTTAGAGTATGTAGGAAAGAGGGAAATTTTTTCCCAGTAAAAGTAGGCCTTAGACAAGGATGTGTGATGTCACCGTGGTTGTTTAATATATTTATAGATGGGGTTGTAAGAGAAGTAAATGCGAGGGTCTTGGCAAGAGGCGTGGAGTTAAAAGATAAAGAATCACACACAAAGTGGGAGTTGTCACAGCTGCTCTTTGCTGATGACACTGTGCTCTTGGGAGATTCTGAAGAGAAGTTGCAGAGATTGGTGGATGAATTTGGTAGGGTGTGCAAAAGAAGAAAATTAAAGGTGAATACAGGAAAGAGTAAGGTTATGAGGATAACAAAAAGATTAGGTGATGAAAGATTGAATATCAGATTGGAGGGAGAGAGTATGGAGGAGGTGAACGTATTCAGATATTTGGGAGTGGACGTGTCAGCGGATGGGTCTATGAAAGATGAGGTGAATCATAGAATTGATGAGGGAAAAAGAGTGAGTGGTGCACTTAGGAGTCTGTGGAGACAAAGAACTTTGTCCTTGGAGGCAAAGAGGGGAATGTATGAGAGTATAGTTTTACCAACGCTCTTATATGGGTGTGAAGCGTGGGTGATGAATGTTGCAGCGAGGAGAAGGCTGGAGGCAGTGGAGATGTCATGTCTGAGGGCAATGTGTGGTGTGAATATAATGCAGAGAATTCGTAGTTTGGAAGTTAGGAGGAGGTGCGGGATTACCAAAACTGTTGTCCAGAGGGCTGAGGAAGGGTTGTTGAGGTGGTTCGGACATGTAGAGAGAATGGAGCGAAACAGAATGACTTCAAGAGTGTATCAGTCTGTAGTGGAAGGAAGGCGGGGTAGGGGTCGGCCTAGGAAGGGTTGGAGGGAGGGGGTAAAGGAGGTTTTGTGTGCGAGGGGCTTGGACTTCCAGCAGGCATGCGTGAGCGTGTTTGATAGGAGTGAATGGAGACAAATGGTTTTTAATACTTGACGTGCTGTTGGAGTGTGAGCAAAGTAACATTTATGAAGGGATTCAGGGAAACCGGCAGGCCGGACTTGAGTCCTGGAGATGGGAAGTACAGTGCCTGCACTCTGAAGGAGGGGTGTTAATGTTGCAGTTTAAAAACTGTAGTGTAAAGCACCCTTCGGGCAAGACCGTGATGGAGTGAATGATGGTGAAAGTTTTTCTTTTTCGGGCCACCCTGCCTTGGTGGGAATCGGCCGGTGTGATAATAAAAAAAAAAAAATATATATTATATATATATATATATATATATATATATATATATATATATATATATATATATATATTCATATTGTAAATTAATTAGGAAACCCCTCCCCCTCCTCAAAAAAAAAGTCAGTGACTTATTTCCACTCGAGTCATTCAAACCAGTATTTTAATATATATATATATCTGAGATATTTTCAAATGAGCTCTTCTGCCGCTTCAAGTTTTACGGTGTAAGTTGAAAGACGATCCTTTATTTTTTTATGTGTGGGAAGAGAAAATCTGGCTCCAGGAGAAGAGCCATTTAAACTTTAGCTTGTGGCCTGGGTGGAAAAGGTGGTGGTGATGCCAGCCGGAGATGTGGAGATAGCGGTTGATGATCCGTGGCCTCCAGACTCGTGCTATCCTCCCTTTCCCCGGTCTCCTCTCTCACTCTCTTTCACCGTAATGTTAACTCCAGGTGGAGTACTGCAGGAGCTGGTGGAGAGAAAGCCACAGAGTTAGTCTATTATTGGGACTACTTGTCGCTCTGTGCAGCGGGTTGTATATTCATAGCCTGACGACCTTTACACAGAGCGAAACGTTGTTCCAATAAGAGCTTCTATAGTTTTTAATCAAACAAAGTGACCTTTCGATACTTAGAGTTCGAGTGAGATGCAAAATAGTTATATATATATATACATACGTATATATATATATATATATATATATATATATATATATATATATATATATATATATATATATATATATATACGTATATATATTATATATAATTCATGGGAAGCCATTGAGCCAAGAGCTACCTGTCCCAAGTGTCATTTTTTTCCATGATGTTGGAGGTTGTAGAGTGCTGCCTGCCTGAGTGAGCCTCACTCAGGCAGCACGAGAGATAGCAACTCTTTTTTTTCATTACCGTCGATCGAACACCCTGATTCGGTCTCCTGTTATGACATTCGGACAGACTGATGGCTTCAGTGTTGTATTTTTGCGCCGATATCATCAATGTTTTACGTGTATTGCGTGTAGGTCACTGTATTATCTTAAATAATTTACAACTAAGGTTAAAAATGATTTAGATAACGTTGCAGTTCTTGGAATTATCCTCAATGGTCTGATAATGTTTCAGAGGTGATCGAAACTGAAAAAAAAACACACTGGAAAATTGCGTATACATTAAGTAAACAAAAACATGCACAGATATGTGTGTATCTGTGTATATAAACTTGATATTAACTTTCATCCCTATTTTAGGTATTGCAGTGTTTTAGGTATTACAGTATTTTTAAGTGATGCAGCGTTCGTCACCTTCCATTAAGTAATACCAAAGATTTAAAACCGTGGGAAGACAACGTTGTGAAACGTGCTTGAAAGAGCTAAATGTTGACCTGTTGAAAATAAGTCAGTTTGTATTTTCTTCACTGTCGGCTGAACTTCCTTCGGCTGCGACCAGCTAAAAATTTCACTTTTTTTCAGCCTAGGTTAATGTGCTCGTACGGACACTTCGCTGCTACGACCGCCATCATTTTTTTTTTGAGAATTTTTAATGCCAGTTTGACTTAATATTTACAGCAGACTGCGCAAAAGAAGTTAAAACATCTCCACAATGTATTGCCATCATGGTTAATTGATTCTCTCTCTCTCTCTCTCTCTCTCTCTCTCTCTCTCTCATATATATATATATATATATATATATATATATATATATATATATATATATATATATATATATATATATATATATATATATATTCCACACAAAGTGCATCATTCCTTAAGCTGGAGAGATCCATCTTGTGAGAAGGAAGATGCTGCAGTACACGGGAACATTAAGCCTTCTTGGCGTACCTTAAAATATTTCCTGAGACAAGGAACCTTGATCTAGGCAGCTCAAAAAGCCGATTCGCTCTGCATGACTGTGTGTGTGTGTGTGTGTGTGTGTGTGTGTGTGTGATGGGATAGGCCAGCAAAATTATATCAGAATCCCTCCAAGTATATCTGAAATATTATCACATAATGAAACTGATTTTCAAGAATTTAGGTTGTCGTTATACCTCTTGTGAGGTATTCTGTGGTCCCTCGCAGCCTGAGTCCCTGTGGTCCCTCAGCCAGCCTGAGTCCCTGAGCATGGGGGGAAATGTATACTGAGACGCAGCGCTTTATGCTGTAATTGGCCGAGCATGAATGCACACGCACGCTGAGAAGCATTTTAAGGTCCTCGCCAGTGAATGCGTAGCACTGGAGGGCTGACTGGCTGATTGGTTACCTGAATAACTGGTTGGCTGAGGGATTGGCTGGCTGGCTGAATGGCTAACAGGGTGATTGGTTACCTGAATACCTGGTTGGCTGACGGATCGGTAGGCTGGCTGTTTTAATCTTAGTGTGTGAATATGTGATAAGGTGGGATATACCTGCGATATTCCTGTGACCGGTTTCAAGGGTTTTTATATACGTTTGCAGCCCGGCCAGGTGTCAGGCTTGTTAACTGTCTGATCACCCAGGCTCTTGCTGCCAGTAGTGGGCACACCTTCATATCCATCACAGCTTGGCTGATAAGGGACTTGTTGCAGGTGTTATGTGAGTGTGTTGTTGTGTATGTATATGTATGATTACATGGAAGTGTGGTTAAGTATAATAATGCGTGTATGAGTTGCACATGTCAAGTGTATGTGTACATGCCGCGGGTAAGTATATGTGTACTTGTATGTGTGAATACGTGAGTGTATTTGCCTAACATGTGAGTATATACGCTTTAATCCCACCATAATATACGCATTGCACTTGAATAGAAAATACAAATAACTTACCCAGGTTAACAAACTCAAGTTAACCGGATCACGAGGCAGTGATCCGTGCGGAATTTCTTCACGAACGCTAGAATACGAAAAAAAAAAAAACTTACGTGATCACTAAGTGAGATATTAGTCATAATTTTCTCTTTACGAAGCGGGGTGAAGGACTCCTAAGAGGAGCAGTGGGCCGTGGGTGAGCGCCAGGCGGATTCAGGAACTCGCTGACAAAACTTATGACCAGGGATATGAAGACAATCTGCCCATTAGTATTTGACGTTATGAAGTGGAAAGTAAATGGAAGGGGGGATGATGCGTACACACACACACACACACACACACACACACACACACACACACACACACACACACACACACACACACACACACACACACACACACACACACACACATACACACACACACACACACACACAAAGCTCTTAAAGCAGGGAGAGAGTGGACTACGTAGCGACCATCGAAAGACGAGGCCAGGAGCTTCGATTCGACCCATGGATCCACAAATAGGCGAGTACAAATGTGTGAGTACATACATGCACACATACATCGGTAGACTGCGTTTCTTGGACTGTAGTAAATCTTTTGATACAGTACCACACAAGAAACTACAAAAGCTAGAAGAGTAGGCAGGAATAACAGGAAAAGAACTGCAATGGATCATAAAATACCTGAAAGTAGTGGTGTCGGAATGAGGGCATATGACGAGTGGGGTTCCACAAGGGTCAGTCTTCGGGCTAGTGCTGGTTTTTTGTATACGTGAATGGCATGACAGAAGGGATAAACTTAAAGGTGTCACTGTTCACAGACGACGTGAAGCTAATGATGAGGATACAGATGGACATGGGTAGGCTGCAGGCCTAGTCTGACAAACGGTTCCTGGTGTTCAGCCCCACCGAGTACACTTATGAAACTTGGCAATCGGCAAAGAAGACAGGCGCAATACAGGCTCTGGGGGCAAAGACTGCAAACCTCACTTAATGAGGATCTTGGGGTATCATACCAAGCACATCCTCTGGGCGCACACCAAGAAAATAACTGCTAAAGCAAATACGCATCTGACAAATCTAAGAATAGCTTTCAGACATCTAAGTAAGGAGTCATTCACGATACAATACACCGAGTACTTCAGACCTTGAATAGGGACCGAATGTTTAAGAGATGGGAAACAAGAACACGTGGGCACAACTGGAAGCTGAAAACTCAGATGAGTCACAGGGATGTTAGGAAGTATTTCTTCAGCCTTGGAGTAGTCAGGAAGTGGAACGACATGGAAAGTGAAGTGGTAGAGGCAGGATCCATACATGTCTTAAGGAAGAGGTACGATGAGGCTCTCGAAGTCGGGAGAGAGTAGCGAAGAGGCCTGGCCTGGAGCGGAGACTCGACCCCTGCAACTACACACAAAGTACAAACACACACAGCACCTACAACAAGTGCCGGATCAGCCAGGCTGTGGTGACTAGGATGACCTGCGGATCGCTGGCAGCAATAACCTGCTTGATCAGACAATTAACAAGAAAGTCTGGCAGGGCTGCTTGTAACTATTATTATTATTATTATTGCCATTATCATTATTATTATTCTTTTATTATAATTATTATAATTTTTCTTCTTTTATTACTATTATTATTAACACTTGCATTATTTTCGCATGAAATCGCTAAAACCGTAAGGGTTCAGCGTTTCCACCCGCAAGGGAGACAGTCAGATTCGACTCAAGTGAAGGGTAGCTCCAGGTCCTTTGATCAAGAGCCCTACACCGGGATTCAATAACAGAACCACCTCAGGGTAATTTAAGGCTGTTATTTAAATAAAAGCAAATATTGGGTTTATAAGATAAATTAATTACTCTTGACTTAATCCGTAAATCCACGGTAATTCCCCCCTCCCTCGTTAATCCCGTTAATCTCATTAATGTCACCTAACGGGCGTTATCAGCGTGCAAATCAAGGTCGAAGTATTATTGTTCTCGCTACCGTAATATTCGGTAATATTCTTTATTACTTTCTGGTAATAGCTGAACATTATAGGTAAGTTTGAAGTGGTAGTGGCTAAAGCTCCCGCTTCACACACGGAGGGCCCGGGTTCGATTCCCGGCGGGTGGAAACATTTCGACACGTTTCCTTGCACTATTGTCCTGTTCACCTAGCAGCAAATAGGTACCTGGGTGTTAGTCGACTGGTGTGGGTCGCATCCTGGGGGACAAGATTGAGGACCCCAATGGAAATAAGTTACAGTCCTCGATGACGCACTGACTTTCTTGGGTTATCCTGGGTGGCTAACCCTCCGGGGTTAAAAATCCGAACGAAATCTTATCTTATCACTGTTAATGTGTTGTTATTTACACGTTAGAACAACAATGGAAGACTGCATAGTCTGTTATGCGAGAACATTTACACTTACGTCAGAACAACAATGGAAGACTGAATAGTCTGTTATGCGAGAACATTTACACTTACGTCAGAACAACAGTGGAAGACTGAATAGTCTGTTATGTGAGAACATTTACACTTTACACTTACGTTATCGAGAAATTTGCACTTACGTCAGAACAACAATGGAAGACTGAATAGTCTGTTATGTGAGAACATTTACACTTACGTCAGAACAACAGTGGAAGACTGAATAGTCTGTTATGTGAGAACATTTACACTTACGTCAGAACAACAGTGGAAGACTGCATAGTCTGTTATGTGAGAACATTTACACTTACGTCAGAACAACAGTGGAAGACTGGATGGTCTGTTATGTGAGAACATTTACACTTACGTCAGAACAACAGAAACATAGTCAGTGAGAACATTTACATTAAGCAACAATGGATGGTCTGTTATGTGAGAACATTTGCACTTACGTCAGAACAACATCGAAAGATCGAAAAGTCAGTTAAATTATAGAAGAAGAAGAATTATAAAAGTTATGTCCGGGTTGAAGTGTTGACACTGATTACATTTCATTAAGAAATAATTGCCAGAGATAATTTGTAAATTATTTCCTTTCTTTCATATTAAGGAATCGTAAATTTTCTGGTGTGCTGTTATAACTGCAGGTAGACAATGTTGTTATAACTGCAGGTAGACAATGCTGTTATAACTGCAGGTAGACAATGCTGTTATAACTGCAGGTAGACAATGCTGTTATAACTGCAGGTAGACAATGCTGTTATAACTGCAGGTAGACAATGCTGTTATAACTGCAGGTAGACAATGCTGTTATAACTGCAGGTAGACAATGCTGTTATAACTGCAGGTAGACAATGCTGTTATAACTGCAGGTAGACAATGCTGTTATAACTGCAGGTAGACAATGCTGTTATAACTGCAGGTAGACAATGCTGTTATAACTGCAGGTAGACAATGCTGTTATAACTGCAGGTAGACAATGCTGTTATAACTGCAGGTAGACAATGCTGTTATAACTGCAGGTAGACAATGCTGTTATAACTGCAGGTAGACAATGCTGTTATAACTGCAGGTAGACAATGCTGTTATAACTGCAGGTAGACAATGCTGTTATAACTGCAGGTAGACAATGCTGTTATAACTGCAGGTAGACAATGCTGTTATAACTGCAGGTAGACAATGCTGTTATAACTGCAGGTAGACAATGCTGTTATAACTGCAGGTAGACAATGCTTTTATTTTTAATGCTCGTCAGTCGTGACACGAAAAGACAGCTTAATGGGAATTTATGGGCATTTAAATAGCGGCTGTCGTTTCAGTGGGCATTTAAGTCGTTTTAATGCCACTTTAGAAACATTCCAATTGTATCCATTATTACTGTTATTGTTGTTGATATTGTTATGTTGTTTTTTGCATTATTATTGTTGCAAGATCTGGAGTGTTTTTTTCAGGATACGGAACAAGCGTTTATTGAGACAACGTTTACTCTCTGGGCACAGCTGATAAAGCCCTACGTTGAGCGAAACGTTTTCACAGTAAATGCTTATTTACATAGCGCGTCTATTTTTTTTCCACTACGAGATGTGTAGCTTAACAAGGGGGCGAAATGTTCCGATCGTACAATTTGCTGAAACTGTATGTGTGCTGCGTAGCAACTGCAGTTTCAGATATATTGTTTTGGGAGAGAGAAAGAGAGTGAGAGAGAGAGCTTACACACTGAGGCCCGGGGGTCGATTCCCCGGTACGGCTGGAAACATTAGAACGTGTTTCCACAAGACACCTGTTGTTCATATTCACCCATCAGTAAAATAGGTACCTGTGTGTTAGTCGACTGGCGTGGGTCGCATCCTGGGACAAAACTGACCTAATTTACCCGAAATTCTCTGCATAACAAGAGGCTTTCTATATAGTAGTATGTTACTGATGTCAGCTATGGTCTGTATACCTTGTACCTGTAGAAATAGATACTATTGAAGATCCAGAGATATATAGCATTATGGAAGATATTACAGGACCTACCTGCCTGACGTCCTGTGCACTAACAGGAGGTCCAGACAGTGACATCAACAAAGCACTAGCCACAATGGAATCGTCTTGTAACCTGCCAGATTTTTACATAAACATGCCATGAGTTTTGTGACGGGAACACGGGATGGGTGGGGAGCCCTTGGTCAATATTAAAATTGAAATTTGACGCTTCGTTTGGAAAGCTCTCATGGATATTTTAAGATCTATATGCAGTGTGTGTTTATGGAATTGGATGAGTTTTTAAAATTCTCTCTATCTCTTAAATCCAAGCACCTGTATACCAGTGGTGTGTAAGTCACTAATGCCATACACCGGTACACTAGTTGAAAGTTAAGACACATGTGCAACATCTGGATATCTTTATAGTAGACGTTTCGCCATCCAGTGGCTTTATCAATACAGATTCTAGGACATAATTAGTAGACAGTAGAACTATATACTTAACTAGTTGTTAAGTCACTACCAAACACCGGTACACCAGTAGTTGGTAAGTCACTAATACCAAACACCGGTAGACCAGTAACTGGTAAGTAACTAATACCAAGCACCGGTTCACCAGTAGTTGCTAAGTCACTTCAACCCAGCACTGGTCCACCAGTGTTTGCGATATTCCTAAGTGAATTCTTCATCTGTCACAAATACCAGCGTCGGGAGACACTTTTCTGTTTGCTGACGAACAAATTACCGCTTTCTCCCCGCATTCAACATTTAGACAGACAGACGCCAGCGTCAGACATCCACGGCATCAATCTCATTTCACTCCGACAACAGCAGCAACAAGGCATAAGCATTTCTTCTCACGACGGAAAATACGTATCAGCAATGGTACAAACTCTTGAGTGAAAATATCCGCTCGCACACCACGCCATCATTTCTTCCGTTAAGCCGCATTGAGCAAGCTGTAAACATTCATTTAACCCTAATTACGCAGGTAGAACAGGGTAATATTTCTCTCTCACTGATATACGACTCTCTCTTGTGCGGGAATTGCTAGAACACACTTTCCTAAGCGCGTGACGCCACGACACTTTGTCTGGGGATGGCGACTGTTGTTGTGAGAATGAGGCATACAATCTGGTGTGTGTGTGTGTGTGTGTGTGTGTGTGTGTGTGTGTGTGTGTGTGTGTATACTCGCCTAGTTGTGGTTGCGGGGGTCGATTCACAGCTCCTGCTGGTTTCGCCTCTTCAACTGGCCGCTACCCGGTCACTCTTCCCGCTCCGTGAGCTTTATCATACTTCTTCTTAAAGCTATGTATGGATCCTGCCTCCACTACATCACTACCCAGGCTATTCCACTTCCTGACGACTCTGTGACTTGTGTGTGTGTGTGTGTGTGTGTGTGTGTGTGAGATACATATACTGCATTTTTAATGTCTTGGACGCGCTGAGGTTTATATGTCCCAAGGGAGGGAATTATTATTGCAATTAGCAGTAGTAGTATAATTATTAATTTTTAAATAATTATTTGTAACCGGTGTTTTATAAAGTATGACTGATGTTTCTAGCATTGTTTCTGCAGTCCCAAAGGGTTAGTTGATTAATGTAGTTTTAAATCTATCAACTACACGAGGGTCATCAAGGCTCCACGTAACCTCTTCTCAACCAGTCAAGAACACTTTAATACAAGAAACAGAGATTAAAGCAAACTTTCAGCATATATACACCGAGAGAGACATTCCTCTCGAAGTATATACGTGTGAATTCCAAACATTTCGGTATTTTTCGTCTGATTAGCAACTGCCTTGAGAAAGAGCCGGGTTGTGTGCTTTAAGTAGTGACGATCATCAGTCTTCAAGTAAGGGCCACATCCCACCTTTATGTACTACCCGAAAATATATTCCCAGATTGTTCTAATGACCCGGAACAAGAAAAGCGAGCGTTCTCTTGCATTCTCTCCCATAACCCGAATTCAGTTCGAGAATTTCTCGAGTTAGATGTACTGACAGACAAATTATCCGATTTGGTGTGTCTTGTGAAAGGCCTTAGAGACGGGCGGAAGAGGTTATAAGGCTTAGCAAATACCTTGCTTCCTGCCTCAGTGTGTTGAGGAATATCCCCCTGGTCAATATATTCTCACAGCGAGATCATCTGTAAAGATAATCACCTATTCCCCCCTAGCGATCACCTTCCTGCCCACGCGATTGAATTCGTTTTTCATGGGGCGCAAAACCAGTGTGGGTTATTTAATGATAAGGAGTGGCCTGGAGGCTCAATTCTCCGGCCGCTATTCGCAGCCAGGTTTCTATCTTGTCAGGCTGAGCCTAGATCAACTCAATGGGGTTGAGTACACCGTGTGTCTGCAGTGTTTGGTATGGAATGTTTTTTCATCGTGATTTTCTTCGTGTCATCGTTAATATTCCAACCAAATCTTTTCTCATATTTCTTTAGAGACGGCTTTTATAAAAACGGTTCTTTGTTTTATAGATTTGATTGAGAAAGGGCATCCAAAATTAAATGTCCTGTGTTTTGAAGGCTTTTCCACTCACTATTATATTGCTAGTCTCATTCCCCCCCCCCCACAAAAAAAAAGATACGGTATAGTGAGTTTTATGAAAGAGTTTCCTGTATCCAACCTCATTTTCTCAATCCCTGAAATGGTACAGCCTAGTTCGGCAAATTGTTCCCGGGTAATGGATTTCTACTGATCCAGAAGTCTGGGGAGGAACTACAGATCCATCATAACCGTAAGGAAGTTTCACAATCTGGTCTTGCTTTAACTATAGACAAATTAATGACAGAGAATGAGCCTTATACAGTCGTCACTTAAAAAAGAATAATAATAATAATGATGTGTTCTAAGGTTAACTTAATATTTTCATTAAATATTTACCTAAAATATTTATTTTATAATAAAAAAACAACAATAATAATAATTAGTAATAAAAATTATTAATTTTTATTACTATTGTTTTTATTATAGATATTTTAAATAAAAATTTATATTATCCTTGAACTTATTATTATTATTATTATTATTATTATTATTATTATTATTATAAAACTAATATTTTTAGATAAATATTTAATGAAAATATTAGCAAGTCTTAAAACACATTAGCAACAGCTAAATCAAACAGTCAGATTAAATTCGTTGAAAAATTGCAGCCTTTGTGCGAGAAATAATTCTCTTAAAGTTTTTAAAGTTCTTAATTCTGACTTAGAGCCATAACCAGGTGCCCCTTCCGACCCGACTTTCAAGAAGTGTTACGACAAGACCTGCTTCTTCTTCTTTTGTTTTCCACATTTGCGTCTTTATAATGTTTCTGTTAATTCTACGTTTCTCTCTCTCTCTCTCTCTCTCTCTCTCTCTCTCTCTCTCTCTCTCTATAGACTGGAACAATACATAGGTATCTGGCACATGAGAGAGAAAAGTTTATGACGATGTTTCGGTCCGACTTAGACCGAAACGTCTAAGTGCGGGTATTTGTGTACAAGTGCCGTGTTTTGATTACTCTAAACGGGCTTCTCATCCACAAAAATTTCGTGATGGGAATGGCCTCGTTTCTCGCTGGTCGTTGAACATATGACTCCAGATTTGATGCTTATTCTTCCCCTTGTTCCACTTAATTAACAAAACACAATCATACACATACATACACGACATATAAAATACTGAGAGGAATCGACAAGGTGGACAGACACAGGATGTTCCAGGGATGGGACACAGCAACAAGGGGACACAACTGGAAGTTGATGACTCAAATGAGTCACACGGATGGTAGGAAGTATATCTTCAGTCACAGAGTTGTCAGGAAGTGGAATAGTCTGGGTAGTGATGTAGTGGAGGCAGGATCCATACATAGCTTTAAGAAGAGGTATGATGAAGCTCACGGAGCGGGAAGAGTGACCGAGTAGCGACCAGTGACGAGGCGGAGCCAGGAGCTGTGAATCGACCCCTGCAACCATAACTAGGTGAATACACACACACACACACACACACACACACACACACACACACACACACACACACACACACACACACCCACACACATCCATACGACCCACGTCAGGAAATATTTGTCCTGTTTCCTGACAAATCTTACCTAACCTTACACACAGGAACCTCGTGACTTCGGGTTTGTGGTGAATTGTTCCAGCCACGGTATTGTGTTTTCTTATTTTTTCCCCATTCCATCTTTTTGTCTTCTATCTAAAGATACTTCAGCATGTGACGTTTTCAAATTTCCTGACAGCCTTGCGTGTGATGTTACTGTTGTGGGTAGAGTAAGTCACTTATACCTTTTCTAAATGTTGTGTTTTGCATTATTCCTTTGTGAATCCCCTTTGTAATTCACTGTTTTCTCTCTCTCTCTCTCTCTCTGTCTCTGTCTCTGTCTCTGTCTCTGTCTCTGTCTCTCTCCCCTAACCAATGCGTTCTTAGCGACTCTCGTGGTGTTCTCCGAGGCACACTAAACGCATTATACCGTAATGAGTCCCCACCGCGCGCAGAGTACCGCAGATGAAGGTGCTGTCGAGCCAGAGATCTTCGGTGATTACACACTTCCTCTTCCGCCAGCTTCCGTAATCCATCGCCCAGTGATTCCTTCCAAGATTACTATGACGTTTTTTAATTGCGATTTCCGAGACACTCGTCATGGTTCGACCTGTCTTCCGCTGTCATCAGTGTGGAGTGACCTTCCTCTTATCAATGTGGAGTGACCTTCCTTTGTCATCTTCTCTGAATAATCTTTGTTCGCCTGTATCATTTGGTTCCTCTCCTTCCTGTTTCTCCTGTCTTTTTCACAGTCATTCGTAATAACTGCCATAGTTTTCACTGGGACAGCTGAACTTGTGTCAAGCTGAGCGAGATGGGAACAGGAGCCTGGAAGGGTGACAGGGTCGGCTAACAGGTGCCTGGAAGGATGCCAGGGTCTACGAACAAGTTCCTTGAAAGGTCCTAGGGTCTACGCACAGGTGTCTAGAAGGATGCCAGGGTCTACGAACAAGTACCTTCAAGGGCTGCCTCAGACCCAGCTACAGGAAGGATGCTAGGATTTACCCACGGGTCGCTAGAAGGATGCCAGGGTCTACGAACAGGTCCCTAGAAGGCTGCCACAGACCCAGCTACAGGAAGGATGCTAGGATTTACCCACGGGTCCCTAGAAGGATGCCAGGGTCTACGAACAGGTCCCTAGAAGGCTGCCACAGACCCAGCTACAGGAAGGATGCTAGGATTTACCCACGGGTCCCTAGAAGGATGCCAGGGTCTACGAACAGGTCCCTAGAAGGCTGCCACAGACCCAGCTACAGGAAGGATGCTAGGATTTACCCACGGGTCCCTAGAAGGATGCCAGGGTCTACGAACAGGTCCCTAGAAGGCTGCCACAGACCCAGCTAAAGGAACTTCTACCTCCCTCAGCATCTTACCATCAACCACTACAGTCCCAGATCCTCAACCTTCTCTTCAGCTACATCTACAGAATCCTCAGAAGGTACGACGTGAAATAACACTATGGATCTTTTAACAGACACGTATATTATTATCGTAAATTATTAGTCAGAAGAAATGGGTAGATTTCTTTAGGAAATATACATTACCCCCAATTCAACATTCATCAAATCAATAGTATCATAAAAAATTGATGAATGAGACAGATGTGCAAGATACCCTATTGTTGCAACATTTGCAGAAAAGATACGCAAATATTGCCCAAGTCTCATGACTTAAAAAAATCGTAATGACGCAATTGCAAACAGACCACGGGCTGGATTGAACTCGCGGCGAGTGAGTTGTAAGTCACATTGTGACCATATTTGTGGTCAGTGAGGCCTATGCTAACCTTTCTATGGTGTATAAATATACCTAGTTGGAAGTCTTATTGCAGCCAGCTGGCTCAGTGATTAACCTGTCGGCCTGGAGTTTTACGGCTCACTCGCCGCGAGTTCAGTTCCCTCCCGTACCGAGGTTTGGTTGCACAAGTGTCTCATTTATCAGTTTGTCCATTTTCTTAAAACCTCTTACGCAATATAACTCGAGAAAAAAATCTGCAGTTATAGGAAAATGATTTCGGTCCAATAAATCAGAATATTTTTAACTAAATTTAAAAATAAACTCACGGAATACATTACTAGACGAACAAAAACATGTGTTGGAGACGTAAAAATATCTTGGAGTGTTTTCCTTCCTTGTTTGCGCCTTACGTTGTTTGCGCCGACTTAGAAAAAACCTTCAGCAAACAGCCTTGTTTGCAGAAAAAAATATTTGATTTTTTTATTCCTTCGTATTCAATCCATCCTTCAACTTGTATAGCATGCGTGGGAATACAGACGTTCTAAGGTACCTGGAGTATACCTGAAGGGTGTTCCGGGGGTCAACGCCCCCGCGGCCCAGTCCTTGACCAGGGCCTGACCAACCAGGCTGTTACTACTGGCCACACAGTCCAGCGTACGAACCACAGCCCGGATGGTCCGGTACTGACTTTAGGTATCTGTCCAGATTCCTCTCGTAGGCAGCCAGGAATCTATTGGTAATCTCTCTTATGCCTGGTGGAAGACTGTTGAACAGTCTTGGGCCCCGGACATTTATTGTGTTTTCTCTCAGTGTACTAATACCTAGAAATTTTAGCAAAAATTTTCATATAGATAAAAGAGTCAATCTCGCATTGTAGAAATGTAAATTTTCACACTTTCGATTTTTTAATTCTCTAAATTACGTTTTAAAGAGAACGTGCAGACATAAGCGTCCTATTGATGGGTAACTAAAGTGTAATGAATACTTGTCAGTGCTCAGTAATAATCCATATGTAGACAGTAACAAAGAAGAATAATGGATATGTATATTTCGACCCCATTCTGGGATACTCTTCAGCAGAGGATCCCAGAAGTGGGTGGAAATATACATATCAATTTTTCGAGTTTCTGTCCCCATGTTATTTGTTATTTTGTTATTGTTTATTATCTTAACATAATTTCTCACTTTTCCCTCAACTAAAATGAGAGATTTAATTTTTAACGTTGTATAAGTCGGCCAGATATACACCAGAAATACGTCCAGGTTTAACAGCGGTCAGTGGTAGATGAGAGAGACGCATGACGTAGGCTTCTTCAGTCGAATACAGATGTGACTAAATATTGGAAACAGATGCAATAGAGATGAATTTAAGGTGGCCAGTCCGTGAGCTGTGAAGTAATTTTGAGATCAGTCCTTCATCCTTCAAGAAGTAACTCAGAGGTGATCAGTCCTTCGTTGATAAGTATTTGGCTCCATGCCCTCGAACAAGAGTACACCAATCGTCAAAGGTACAACGACATATCATACACCGTCTCCTCCTCCAACCCCGAGCAAAGGATTATCAATCCTCTGACGAGACATATCTCCTAGACAAAAAAAAATCGTACAGTTCTGAAACGCTTTACTAAATGTTAAATATTTGGAGGCGGGCAGCTGGCTCTGGCGTGATGAATGAGGTCACAGAGCGGCCAAAATGACCAGCCTAATAATATCTTTATTTACTACAAGTACATGTACAAGGTATACAGTCCTAGCTGACAACAATGACATACTACTATATAGAAAGTCCCTTGTTATGCTCCGCATTTCGGGCAAATTAGGTCAGTGTCCCAGGATGCGACCCACACCAGTCGACTAACACCCAGGTACCCATTTTACTGATGGGGAACATAGACAACAGGTGGAAAGAAACACGTCCAATGTTTCTACTCTGGCTGGGAATCGAACCCAGGCCCTCACCGTGTGAAGCGAGAGCGTTAACCACCAGGCCACCAGAGCCACAGGGAAGACAAGAGATGGTAGATAAAGTGCATATGCAACACTTGGGTATTTTTTTGTGTTTATCCACAATAAAGATACCCAAGTGTTGCACATGTGAATAAGAAACATGTGTAACATCTGGTTATCTTTATTGCTCACAGTAAAGATATATAGGTGCTTCACATGTGTCTTATTTATCGTTTTGTTGGTATTATGTACCAGTAACAATACGAATAATGAGAGTTAAATGGTCTGTTTATCCGCAAGTTAAATGTCTGTCGGTCGATTCATCCGTCCCATTTATCCGTTCAACTATCCTTTCCATCCATTAGTCTGTGAACTTGATAGTCAATCGCTCATTGTTTCCCCTTAATCGGCCCAACAGTCCATCAACCCGTTCAGCCATTCATCAGTCCATCCGATTATCCATCCGACAGTCCGTCCGTCCATCTATCCATCCATCTATCCATCCATCTATCCGCCAACTCAGAGTTAGCTCACAAACAAAAATATTTTCATACCAACTTCTCTATTCTCGCTCAGAAAAATACGATTATTTTTTTACATGCGAAAAAAAATTTTCTTTTTCTAATTTTTTATTATCTAGAATGAAAATTATATATATATATATATATATATATATATATATATATATATATATATATATATATATATATATATATATATATATATATAACGATAATGACTAAAAAAGCACAAAAAACTATGACAAGTAACAAAAAACAGCAACGAAAACAGGTGATCTCAAGAAAAACAATGGCGATAAGTGACCCAAAAAAGAACGACAGCAACACAGTAATGGGGAAGCTGGAGATGCTGTCCTGGGAGACAGTAATGGTGAAGCTGGAGATTTTGTCCAGGTAGTCGGGAATTATACGCAGGAAGGAATACATATGAATGACCTCATAGGGGACAGGAGCCATAGTAGGGAAACAAGTGTAGTCAAAGATAAGATAAAACCAATATTGCAAACTAGAAATACCGCAGGAAATAGCAAACAAGAGGACTCCACTAGCAATAGTGAGGATATATTACCAAAAACAAATGGTGGGAGCTTGTTGGTGCTAGGGAGGATAGAAGTAAGACAGGGAAACATGCACCAACAGGGAATACAGTCACAGAAACCCAAGGCAAACGGAAACCAAGCCTGTGCACATACTATGCACTCGGTATCTGCTGGCATGGGAAATCTGGAAAAACAGATGGGACGTGCAACTATGACCACCCTAGGAAATGCCATGCCCATATGACAACAGGAAAATGCAAACTCCCTTCCTGTAAGCTTTTTCACCCTGAACTGTGTACCTCTTCAGTACAGGAAAGACTGTGCTATAACTTAAATTGCCAGGCATACCATCTAAAGGGGACAAAAAGATACAAAACATCCAGGCCATGGGAAAACCTGGGTAGCCACAGCCACTCAAGAGGGAGAGGTTTTTTAGTGCCAGGAAGGAAAAAAAACTGGCAGGAAATGGCAGAAATCGTACACCAAATCCAGTCATTCCTGGAGTGGAACCACAGTCGATGGCCTCCACTCCAAACCAACAGATACCAACAATACCACCAGTCCGATAACATTCTTCTTTGCAAATATACAGGGTCTAAAGCCAGCAACAAACAACAAAATACCTTTCATCCGTGGACTGCTTGCAGAGGCAAAGGCAATGTTCGCGGCTTTCACTGAGACCCACATAAAGGATCACTTGGACAACGAAATATGGATCCCAGGTTACAACCTATACAGATGTGACAGAGTGAACAGGCAAAAGGGGGGGGTTGGCCTGTACATTGCAGAGTCACTTGTTTGCACAGAACTGCTAAATGCCTCAAATGATGTAGTGGAAGTTTTAGCAGTAAAGGTCGAGAACCAAAACCTAGTCATTGTGATAGTCTACAAGCCTCCGGATGCAACATCCCAGCAATTCCAGGAACAGCTGTTAAAAATTGACCACTGTCTGGAAAACCTTCCAGCTCCTGCACCCAACATCTTGCTCCTGGGGGATTTCAACTTAAGGCACCTAAAATGGAGGAATATAGCAAATAATATTGTTGCAGTAATAACACCAGGAGGCAGCTCTGATGAAAACTCACACTCACGCGAGCTTTTAAATCTCTGCACAAAATTCAATTTAAACCAGCAAATAATAGAGCCTACTAGACTGGAGAATACACTAGACCTCATCTTCACTAACAATGATGATCTGATAAGAAATATCACCATATCAAAAACAATATACTCAGATCACAACATAATTGAGGTTCAGTCATGTATGCGCGGAGCCCCAGACCGACATAATGAGATTAGTCACGAGGGAGCATTCACCAAATTCAACTTCAATAACAAAAACATAAAGTGGGACCAAGTAAACCAAGTCCTAACCGATATAAGCTGGGAAGATATACTAAGCAACACAGACCCCAACTTATGCCTAGAACAGATTAACTCGGTAGCACTCGATGTATGCACAAGGCTTATTCCTCTAAGAAAAAGGAGGAGTAGATGTAAAACAGAAAGAGACAGGCGCTCCCTTTACAGGCGACGGAAAAGAATAACAGAGCGGCTAAAAGAGGTCAATATATCTGAAATGCGTAGGGAGACACTGGTCAGAGAAATAGCAAGCATCGAACTTAAGCTAAAAGAATCCTTTAGGAGTCAGGAATCGCGGGAAGAACTAAAAGCCATAAATGAAATCGAAAGAAACCCAAAGTATTTCTTCTCCTATGCCAAATCAAAATCGAGAACAACGTCCAGTATTGGGCCCCTACTTAAACAAGATGGGTCCTACACAGATGACAACAAGGAAATGAGTGAGCTACTCAAGTCCCAATATGACTCAGTTTTTAGCAAGCCGCTAACCAGACTGAGAGTCGAAGATCAAAATGAATTTTTTATGAGAGAGCCACAAAATTTGATTAACACAAGCCTATCCGATGTTATCCTGACGCCAAATGACTTCGAACAGGCGATAAATGACATGCCCATGCACTCTGCCCCAGGGCCAGACTCATGGAACTCTGTGTTCATCAAGAACTGCAAGAAGCCCCTATCACGAGCCTTTTCCATCCTATGGAGAGGGAGCATGGACACGGGGGTCGTCCCACAGTTACTAAAAACAACAGACATAGCCCCACTCCACAAAGGGGGCAGTAAAGCAACAGCAAAGAACTACAGACCAATAGCACTAACATCCCATATCATAAAAATCTTTGAAAGGGTCCTAAGAAGCAAGATCACCACGCATCTAGAAACCCATCAGTTACACAACCCAGGGCAACATGGGTTTAGAACAGGTCGCTCCTGTCTGTCTCAACTATTGGACCACTACGACAAGGTCCTAAATGCACTAGAAGACAAAAAGAATGCAGATGTAATATATACAGACTTTGCAAAAGCCTTCGACAAGTGTGACCATGGCGTAATAGCGCACAAAATGCGTGCTAAAGGAATAACAGGAAAAGTCGGTCGATGGATCTATAATTTCCTCACTAACAGAACACAGAGAGTAGTCGTCAACAGAGTAAAGTCCGAGGCAGCTACGGTGAAAAGCTCTGTTCCACAAGGCACAGTACTCGCTCCCATCTTGTTCCTCATCCTTATATCCGACATAGACAAGGATGTCAGCCACAGCACCGTGTCTTCCTTTGCAGATGACACCCGAATCTGCATGACAGTGTCTTCCATTGCAGACACTGCAAAGCTCCAGGCAGACATCAACCAAATCTTTCAGTGGGCTGCAGAAAACAATATGAAGTTCAACGATGAGAAATTTCAATTACTCAGATATGGTAAACATGAGGAAATTAAATCTTCATCAGAGTACAAAACAAATTCTGGCCACAAAATAGAGCGAAACACCAACGTCAAAGACCTGGGAGTGATCATGTCGGAGGATCTCACCTTCAAGGACCATAACATTGTATCAATCGCATCTGCTAGAAAAATGACAGGATGGATAATGAGAACCTTCAAAACTAGGGAGGCCAAGCCCATGATGACACTCTTCAGGTCACTTGTTCTATCTAGGCTGGAATATTGCTGCACACTAACAGCACCTTTCAAGGCAGGTGAAATTGCCGACCTAGAAAATGTACAGAGAACTTTCACGGCGCGCATAACGGAGATAAAACACCTCAATTATTGGGAGCGCTTGAGGTTCCTAAACCTGTATTCCCTGGAACGCAGGAGGGAGAGATACATGATTATATACACCTGGAAAATCCTAGAGGGACTAGTACCGAACTTGCACACGAAAATCACCCACTACGAAAGCAAAAGACTTGGCAGACGATGCACCATCCCCCCAATGAAAAGCAGGGGTGTCACTAGCACGTTAAGAGACCATACAATAAGTGTCAGGGGCCCGAGACTGTTCAACTGCCTCCCAGCACACATAAGGGGGATTACCAACAGACCCCTGGCAGTCTTCAAGCTGGCACTGGACAAGCACCTAAAGTCAGTTCCGGATCAGCCGGGCTGTGGCTCGTATGTTGGTTTGCGTGCAGCCAGCAGCAACAGCCTGGTTGATCAGGCTCTGATCCACCAGGAGGCCTGGTCTCAGACCGGGCCGCGGGGGCGTTGACCCCCGGAACTCTCTCCAGGTAAACTCCAGGTAAACTATAATTACTCAAATAGGCTTCAAGGAGGTTCCTGGACGTTGGTGAGAGGCTCTTGATCTAGGGAATTAGATCTGTACTCCAGTTCCCTGAATTAAGCTTGAATGCCTTTCATCCCCTCCCCCACAGACACTATATAATCCCTACGGGTGTAGCGCTCTCCCATGATAATAATGGTGGACAGGCAACCTTAAATGGCTTTAAAACAAATAAACCACGCCGAAAGTATCGAAATTGCCGGCAGTCTTGCTAGGTAAAGCTGGTTTAAGATATTTTTCACATCCTGACCGGATATTGGCTTTACACGACCCTCGATCCACGTATTGTTTTTCGATTCAGTGTTCCGGAATTAATACAGGACTACCTCCGATCCTTCTATCTCCCGCAGGATGTGTTTATCTAACATAACACAAAGGGGGAGCACTGCAGCAGTCCTGTTGGCCCATACTAGGTAGGTCCTTCACAAACCCAACCCACTAACAGAATAAACGCTACCCAAGCGATAAGCGTCGACTGTTCCGTTAACTCACTTCACGCATCTGTGTGAGGAAAATGCGTTTCGCAGCCAGTGGTTTCTTCAGTCCGATACAGAGAATGACAGTGGAAGATGAGGGGGGAGTTTGAGGTGATCAGTCCCTCATCCTGGAGTTGAAAATCAATTTAGAAGTGAAAAGGAAGTAAAACGGAAGAGAAAAGAGAAAATTTAGCAAAAATTAAGGTATCGAATTACACAAAAACGATTAAAAAATGAAACGCGATGAGAATAACGAGTTAAAAGAGGAGGGAAGACGGAGTAAAAACAAGAATAATGAAAATATAATAAAAGGAAAAAATCAAGCAATTGAGGGAGGCGAGAAAAGATGTGTAAGATAATAGAAAAAAAAGATGAAACAAAAGAGAATAAAAGGATTAAGGAAGAAGATATGAGATGATGTATAACAGAGAGAGAGATAAAGAGAGAGAGAGAGCAAGAAAGGGGAGTGCTGGAGAGAAACAAATGCTGGTGACGTTATGACAAATGGTCAGATGTGGGAGGTAAAGGGGCGAGCAACAGCAACAACAGCAGCAACAACAGCAGCAACAACAGCACAAAACACTAGCAAGTTATTTTGGGGTGGGAATGTTTCTCTCTCTCTCTCTCTCTCTCTCTCTCACACACACACACACACACACACACACACACACACACACACACACACACACACAGCAGCGACCAGTGAAGAGGTGGGGCCAGGAGCTATGAATCGACTCCTGCAGCCACAATTAGGTGAGTACACACATGACTTTGTGCACATCCTGGTATACACCTGGGCTTACTAACCTACTCATTGCCTCACTGACCTACTCATTGCCTCACTGACCTACTCATTGCCTCACTGACCTACTCATTGCCTCACTGACCTACTCATTGCCTCACTGACCTACTCATTGCCTCACTGACCTACTCATTGCCTCACTGACCTACTCACTGCCTCACCCACTCACTGCCTTACCCACTCACTCATCTACTCACTGCCTCACTAACCTACTCACTGCCTCACTCACCTACTCATTGCCTCACTGACCAACTAACTGCCTCACTAACCTACTCATTGCCTCACTGACCTATTCACTGCCTAACTAACCAAGTTAAAGATTTTATCCGACGCTGACAACTAATGCCCCAATCTGCAGGTAGATTGATCCACCACGACATTTCTAGTAATGAAAACGTTTCGCTCATTGGTATTGACAACGCTAAGATGAGCGAAAAATACCCTGAGGCCGCACATGGGCTAAGAGGCGCCGAAAAGTAGTCTAGTATAGTTCAGGATCGAAAGGTTGTCTCTAATCGTTCAGGACGGATTGAAACGTAGTCTAAAATGATTTAAGAACTGGTTGAAAAGTCGTTTTGTAATAGTTCAGAGCCGACCGAAGCGTCGTCTCCCATCATCAACTGCTCGAAATGTAGCATTGCTATTCTTAGATTCTCTCTCTCTCTCTCTCTCTCTCTCTCTCTCTCTCTCTCCCTCTCTCTCTCTCCCTCTCTCTCTCTCCCTCTCTCTCTCTCCCTCTCTCTCTCAATTCTACGAGGGTCGGTAAGGCTGTATATCACCTGCTCAGTAAACTGTGTATATACACTGAGAAACATCACGAGTATACACGCTGGACGGTGTATGTTTCTCAGTTTATATACACAGTTTACTGAGCAGGTGATATAAAGCCTTACCGACCCTCGTGGAATTGAGAGAGAGAGGGAGAGAGAGAGAGGGAGAGAGAGAGAGAATCATTTGTCCCCAGGATGACTCGAATCTGGAACACGTTCGTACAGTATTATGATGTCAACGAGATAAAGTTAGTTGATCAGATCAAAATGCTGGCCCACAGATGGTTCCAACTTCATCCTGTTCCCTATTTGTATGTTTCATAACAAAAATGCTTTCAAATTAGCTGATGTAGGTAACAGCTCTCAGCTTGTCAATAAAGCTAGGGATCCTTCACCTAACCTTGTCAAACCCTGTGTAAAAAAAAAAAAAAAGAGAAACAGCCAGAGCTCATGTAGGTAACAGCTGTTAGCTTGTAAATAAAGTTAGGAAACTTAACCTAACTTTGTAGAACCCTGTGTAAGAGAGAGAGAGAGAGAGAGAGAGAGAGAGAGAGGGGGGAGGGAGGGTGGGAGGGAGAAAGAGATATATAGAAAGTTACACGCCTATCACACTTTTTTAAATCATATAGTTTGTTTACATTGCATTTACATATTTTATTTTCATATTGTTGTTTACAAACAACTCCCCCCCCCCCCGCACCGTCCAAAAAAAAAGGTGACTGCGATAATTTGATGTCAGGTCAATATTGATGGACCATCATTGTAAGCGGCGGTAAAATTCAATTTTCACGACGTTTTTGAGTATTTCATCGTATTAATAATTAATGTAATGTTGAGTAAGGCTTTTAAATGAGCTGAGAAAGGCAACAGCTCTTAGCTTGTAAATATAGGAACTCTTAGCTCTGTTAAAACGCTTCTATAATGAGAGAGAATGAGATGATGAAGTTGTAGAACCTTGTAGAACCTTGTAGAACCTTGTAGAACCTTGTGTAAGAGACAGAGTGAGTTCTAGTTAACAGCCCTTGACTGGTAAATAAGATAGGAACCCTTAACCTAACCTT
Source organism: Cherax quadricarinatus (assembly GCF_038502225.1). NCBI lineage: Eukaryota > Metazoa > Arthropoda > Malacostraca > Decapoda > Parastacidae > Cherax > Cherax quadricarinatus. The sequence continues at coordinate 77,642 of NW_027196786.1, forward strand.
GTAAAGCCGGTGGGTGAGAGAGAGAGAGAGAGAGAGAGAGAGAGGTGGAAAATCGAGGCTGAAGCAAAAGTCTTAATTGTTAAAGAGTTGTGGAAAAGTTTGTCTGCGCAAGTGATGGACAACTTTAAAAATGAAGGTCTAATAAGTTGTACTGAAGTTCTCAGCGCTAATTAATCTTTTTGCTCTGATTTCAGCCCCACACAGTAAAAGATTTGAGAGAGAGCACACACACACAAACACACACACGCACGCCCACGCCCACACACGCCCACACACACACACGCCCACACACACGCCCACACACACACGCCCACACACACACACACGCCCACACACACACACACGCCCACACACGCCCACACACACGCCCACACACGCCCACACACACGCCCACACACTCCCACACACACGCCCACACACACGCCCCCACACACGCCCACACACACACGCCCACACACGCCCACACACGCCCACACACACACGCCCACACACGCCCACACACACGCCCACACACACGCCCACACACGCCCACACACACACACGCCCACACACTCCCACACACGCCCACACACACACACGAGACAGAAATGAAGCAGTAAATTATAGACCAGTGTCACTGACGTGTATAGTACGCAGTCATAGAGAAGATTATCAGGAGAGTGGTGGAGCAACTTGAGCGGAACAAGAGTATAAACGACAACCAGCACGGATTCATGGAAGGCAAATCCTGTGTCACAAATCTTCTGGAGTTTTATGACAAGGTAACTGAAGTAAGACATGAGAGGGAGGGGTGGGTCGATTTCATTTTCTTGGACTGCAAGAAGGCCTTCGACACAGTTCC
>NW_027196787.1:0-78362 GCF_038502225.1 Cherax quadricarinatus
AGAACAATGAAATATGAGATGGAAACGCGTACAGAACAACGAAATATGACAGGGAAACCGGGCCAGAACAATTAAATAAGACAGGGAAACCTGTCCAGAACAATGAAATATGAGACGGAAACCCGTCCAGAACAATGAAATATGAGAAGGAAACTCGTCAAGAACAATGAAATACGACTGGGAAAACCGTCCAGAACAATGAAATATGAGAGAGAAACCCGTCCAGAACAATGAAATATGACAGGAAACCCGTCCAGAAGAATGAAATATGACAGAGAAACCAGTCCAGAACAATGAAATATGACAACGAAACCCGTCCAGAACAATCAAATATGAGAGGGAAACCCGTCCAGAACAATGAAATATGAGAAGGAAACCCTTCCATAACAATGAAATATGACAGGGAAACCTGTCCAGAACAATAAAATATGACAGGGAAACCCGTCCAGAACAATGAAATATTAGAAGGAAACCCGTGAAACCCATCCAGAACAATGAAATATGAGAAGGAAACCCGTCCAGAACAATGAAATATGACAAGAAAACCCGTCCAGAACAATGAAATATGAGAAGGAAACCCGTCCAGAACAATGAAATATGACAGGGAAACCCGTCCAGAACAATGAAATATGAGAAGGAAACCCTTCCAGAACAATGAAATATGACAGGGAAACCTGTCCAGAACAATGAAATATGAGAAGGAAACCCGTCCAGAACAATGAAATATGACAGGGAAACCCGTCCAGAACAATGAAATATGAGAAGGAAACCCGTCCAGAACAATGAAATATGAGAGGGAAACCCGTCCAGAACAATGAAATATGAAAAGAAAACCCGTCCAGAACAATGAAATATGACAGGAAAACCCGTCCAGAACAATGAAATATGAGAAGGAAACCCGTCCAGAACAATGAAATATGAGAAGGAAACCCGTCCAGAACAATGAAATATGACAGGGAAACCCGTCCAGAACAATGAAATATGACAGGGAAACCCGTCCAGAACAATGAAATATGAGAAGGAAACCCGTCCAGAACAATGAAATATGAGAAGGAAACCCGTCCAGAACAATGAAATATGAGAGGGAAACCCGTCCAGAACAATGAAATATGACAGGGAAACCCGTCCAGAACAATGAAATATGACAGGGAAACCCGTCCAGAACAATGAAAAATGAAAAGGAAACCCGTCCAGAACAATGAAATATGACAGGGAAACCCGTCCAGAACAATGAAATATGAGAAGGAAACCCGTCCAGAACAATGAAATATGACAGGGAAACCCGTCCAGAACAATGAAATATGACAGGAAAACCCGTCCAGAACAATGAAATATGAGAAGGGAAACCGTCCAGAACAAGGAAATATGAGTAGGAAACCCGTACACAACAATAAAATATGAGAGGGAAAACCGTCCTAAACAATGAAATATGACAGGGAAACCCGTCCAGAACAGTAAAATATGAGATGGAAACACGTCCAGAACAGTAAAATATGAGATGGAAACACGTCCAGAACAATGAAATATGACAAGGAAACCCGTCCAGAACAATGAAATATGACAGGGAAACCCGTCCAGAACAATGAAATATGAGAGGGAAACCCGTCCAGAACAATGAAATATGAGAGGGAAACCCGTCCAGAACAATGAAATATGAGAAGGAAACCCGTCCAGAACAATGAAATATGACAGGGAAACCCGTCCAGAACAATGAAATATGAGAAGGAAACCCGTCCAGAACAATGAAATATGAGAGGGAAACCCGTCCAGAACAATGAAATATGAGATGGAAACCAGTCCAAAACAATGAAATATGAAAGAGGGAAACCCGTCCAGAACAATGAAATATGTGAAGGAAACCCGTCCAGAACAATGAAATATGAGAAGGAAACCCGTCCAGAACAATGAAATATGACAGGGAATCCGTCCAGAACAATGAAATATGACAGGGAAACCCGTCCAGAACAATGAAATATGAGAAGGAAACCCGTCCAGAACAATGAAATATGAGAAGGAAACCCGTCCAGATGAGAAGTAAGCCCGTCCAGAGCAATGAAATATGAGAAAGAAACCCGTCCAGAACAATGAAATATGAGGGGAAACCCGTCAAGAACAAGAAATATAAGAAGGAAAATCCAGAACAATGAAATATGGCAGGGAAACCCGTCCAGAACAATGAAATATGACAGGGAAACCCGTCCAGAACAATGAAATATGACAGAGAAACCCGTCCAGAACAATGAAATATGAGAAGGAAACCCGTTCAGAACAATGAAATATGACAGGGAAACCCGTCCAGAACAATGAAATATGAGAAGGAAACCCGTCCAGAACAATGAAATATGATATGGAAACCCGTCCAGAACAATGAAACATGGGAAGGAAACCTGTCCCGAACAATGAAATATGACATTGAAACCTGTCCAGAACAATGAAATATGAGAAGGTAACCCGTCCAGAACAATGAAATATGACAGGGAAACCCGTCCAGAACAGTTAAATATGACAGGAAAACCCGTCCAGAACAATGAAATATGACAGGGAAACCCGTCCAGAACAATGAAATATGAGAAGGAAACCCGTCCAGAACAATGAAATATGAGAAGGAAACCCGTCCAGAACAATGAAATATGAGAAGGAAACCCGTCCAGAACAATGAAATATATGGGAAACCGTCCAGAACAGTGAAATATGAGAGGAAAACCCGTCCAGAACAATGAAATATGACAGAGAAACCCTTCCAGAACAATGAAATATGAGAAGGAAACCCGTCCAGAACAATGAAATATGAGAAGAAAACCGTCCAGAACAATGAAATATGACAAGGAAACCCGTCCAGAACAATGAAATATGAGAAGGAAACCAGTCCAGAACAATGAAATATGACAGGGAAACCCGTCCAGAACAATGAAATATGAGAGGGAAACCCGTCCAGAACAATGAAATATGAGAAGGAAACCCGTCCAGAACAATGAAATATGACAGGGAAACCCGTCCAGAACAATGAAATATGAGAAGGAAACCCGTTCAGAACAATGAAATAAGAGTGAAATATGAGAAGGAAACCCGTCAAGAACAATGAAATATTAGAGGGAGACCCGTCCAGAACAATGAAAGATGACAGGAAAACCCGTTCAGAACAATGGAATATGAAAAGAAAACCCGTCCAGAATAATGAAATGTGGGAAGAAAACCCGTCCAGAACAATGAAATATGAGAAGGAAACCCGTCAAGAACAATGAAATATGAGAAGGAAACCCGTCAAGAACAATGAAAGATGACAGGAAAACCCGTTCACAACAATGAAATATGACAGGGAAACCCTTCCAGAACAATGAAATATGAGAATGAAACCCGTAGAGAATAATGAAATATGAGAAGGAAACCCGTCCAGAACAATGAAATATGAGAAGAAAACCCGTCCAGAACAATGAAATATGATATGGAAACCTATCCAGAAAAATGAAACATGATAAGGAAACCTGTCCTTAATAATGAAATATGACATTGAAACCTATCCAGAACAATGAAATATGAGAAGGTAACCCGTCCAGAACAATGAAATATGACAGAGAAACCCTTCCAGAACAGTGAAGTATGACCGGAAAACCCGTCCAGAACAATAAAATATGAGAGTGAAACCCGTCCAGAACAATAATATATGACAGGAAAACCCGTCCAGAACAATGAAATATGACAGTGAAACCCGTTCAGAACAATGAAATATGAGAAGGAAACCGTCCAGAACAATGAAATATGAGAAGAAAGCCAGTCCATGACAATGAAATGTGACAGGGAAACTCGACCAAAACAACAAAATATGACAGGGAAACCCGTCGAGAACAGTAAAATATGACAGGGAAACCCGTCCAGAACAATGAAATTAAGAAGGAAACACCTCCAGAACAATGAAATATGGCAGGGAAACCTGTCCAGAACAATGAAATATGAGAAGGAAACCCTTCCAGAACAATGGAATAAGAGTGGGAAACCCGTCCAGAACAATGAAATATGAAAAGGAACCCGGCCAGAACAATGAAATATGACAGGGAAACCCGACCAGAATAATGAAATATGGGAAGGAAACCCGTCCCGAACAATGAAATATGAGAGGGAAACCCGTCCAGAAAAATGAAATATGACAGATAAACCCGTCCAGAACAGCGAAACATGAAAACGATACCCGTGAAGAACTATGAAACATGACAGGGAAACCCGTCCAGAACAAAGAATTATGACAGGGAAACCCGTCGAGAACAATGAAATATGACAGGAAAACCCACCCAGAACAATGAAATATCAGAAGGAAACCCGTCCAGAACAATGAAATATGAGAGGAAAACCCTTCAAGAACAATGAAAAATGACAGGGAAACCCGTCCAGAACAATGAAATATAACAGAGCTAACCGTTCAGAACAATGAAATATGAGAAGGAAACCCGTCCAGAACAATGATATATGAGAAGGAATCCCATCCAGAACAATGAAATATGACAGGGAAACCCGTCCAGAACAATGAAATATGAGAATGAATCCCGTCCAGAACAATGGAATAAGACAAAGAAACCCGTCCAGAACAATGAAATATGACAGGGAAAACCGTTCAGAACAATGAAATATTAGAGGGAAACCCGTCCAGAACAATGAAATATGACAGGGAAACGCCTTTCAGAACAATGAAATATGAGAAGAAAACCCATCCAGAAGAATGAAATTTGAGAAGGAAACCGTCCAGAACAAAGAAATATGAAAAAAACCCAGTAAAGAACAATGAAATATGACAGGGAAAACCGTTTAGAACAATGAAATATGACAGGGAAACGCCTTTCAGAACAATGAAATATGACAGGGAAACCCTTCCAGAATAATGAAATATGACAAGGAAATCCGTCCAGAACAATGAAATATGACAGGGAAACCAGTCCAGAAGAATGAAATATGACAGGGAAACCCGTCCAGAACAATGAAATATGAGAAGGAAACACGTCCAGAACAATGAAATATGACAGGGAAACCCTTCCAGAACAATGAAATATGACAGGGAAACCCGTCCAGAACAATGAAATATGACAGAGAAACCCTTCCAGAACAATGAAATATGACAGGGAAACCCATCCATAACAATGAAATATGAGAAGGTAACCCGCCCAGAACTATGAAATATGACAGGGAAACCCTTCCAGAACAATGAAATATGACAGGGAAACCCATCCAGAACAATGAAATATGAGATTAAAACCCGTCCAAAACAGTGAAATATGAGAGGAAAACCCGTCCAGAACAATATAATATGACAGGGAAACCCGTCCAGAACAATGAAATATGACATTGAAACCCGTCCAGATCAATGAAATATGAGAAGGAAACCGTACAGAACAATAATATATCCAGAACAATGAAATATGAGAAGGTAACCCGTCCAGAACAATGAAATATGACAGAGAAACCCGTTCCGAACAATGAAATATGAGAAGAAAACTAGTCCAGAAAAATGAAATATGACAGGGAAACACGACCACAACGACAAAATATGACAGGGAAACCCGTCCAGAACAATGAAATATGACTGGGAAACCCGTCCAGAACAATGAAAAATAAGAAGGAAACCACTCCAGAACAATGAAATATGGCAGGGAAACCTGTCCAGAACAATGAAATATGAGAAGGAAACCCATCCAGAACAATGGAATAAGAGTGGGAAACCCGTCCAGAACAATGAATTATGACAGAGAAACCCTTCCAGAACACTGAAATATGAGAAGGAAATCCGTACAGAAGAATGAAATATGAGAAGGAAACCAGTCCAGAAAAATGAAATATGAGAATGAAACCCGTTCACAACAATGAAATATGAGAAGAAAACCAGGCTAGAAGAATGAAATATAATAAGAAAACCCGTCTAGAACAACGAAATATGACATTGAAACCTGTCCAGAAGAATGAAATATGAAAGTGAAACCCGTATAGAACATGCAAATATGACAGGGAAATCCGTCCAGAACAACGAAATATGAGAAGGAAACCCGTCCAGAACAATGAAATATGAGATGGGAACCCGTCCAGTACAATGAAATATGAGAGGAAAACCCGTCCATAACAATGAAATATGAGAAGGAAACCTATCCAGAACAATGAAATATAACAGGGAAACCCGTTCAGAATAATGAAATATGAAAAGGAAACCCGTCCTGAACAACGAAATATTAGAATCGTCCAAATGAGAAGGAAACCCGTCCAGAACAACGAAATAAAACCTGTCCAGTACTATGAAATGTGAGAAGGAAACCCGTCCAGAACAATGAAATGTGAGAGGGAAACTCGTCCAGAACAATTAAACATGAAAAGGAAACCCTTCAAGAACAATGAAATATAACATTGAAACCAGTCCAGAACATTGATAAATGAAACGGAAACCAGTGTAGAACAATGATATATGTCAGGGAAGCCCGTCCAGAACAATGAAATATGAGAAGGAAACCCCTCCAGAACAATGAAATATGAGAGGTAAGCCTGTCCAGAACAATGAAATATGAGAAGGAAACCCGTCCAGAGCAATGAAATATGAGAAGGAAACCCGTCCAGTACAATGAAATATGAGAGGAAAACCCGTCCAGAACAATGAAATATAAGAAGGAAACCCATCCAGAACTATGAAATATGAGAGGGAATCCTGTCCAGAACAATGAAATATGAGAAGGAAACCCGTTCAGAACAATGAAATATGTCAGGGAAACCCGTCCAGAACAATGAAATATGAGAAGGAAACCCGTTCAGAACAATGAAATATGACAGAGAAACCCGTCCAGAACAATGATATATGAGAAGGAAACCCGTCAAGAACAATAATGTGTGAGAGGGAAATCCGTCCAGAAGAATGAAATATGACAGGGAAACCAGTCCAGAACAATGAAATATAATAGGAAAACCCGTCCAGAACAATGAATTATGAGAGGGAAACCCCTCCAGAACAGTTAAATATGAGAGGGAAACCCGTCCAGAACAATGAAATATGAGAAGGAAACCCGTCAAGAATAACGAAATATGTCATGGAAACCCGTCTAGAACAATGAAATTTGAAATGGAAACCCGTCCACAACAATGAAATATGATATTAAAACCCGTCCAGAACAATGAAATATGAGAAGGAAACCCGTCAAGAACAATGAAGTATGAGAGGGAAACCTGTCCACAACTATGAAATAAGAGAAGAAAACTCGTCTAGAACTATGAAATATGACACGGAATCCCGTCCCGAACAAGGAAATATGACAGGAAACCCGTCCAGAACAATGAAATACTACATGGAAACCCGTCCAGAACAATGAAATATGAGAAGGAAACCAGTCCAGAACAATGAAATATGAGAAGGAAACCCGTACAGAACTATAATATATGACAGGAAATCCAGTTCAGAACAATGAAATAAGACATTAAAACCCGTCCACAACAACGAAATATGAGAAGGAAACTCGTCCAGAACAATGAAATATGACAGGGAAACCCGTTTAGAACAATGAAATATTTAAAGGAAACCCGACCAGAACAATGAAATATGAGAGGGGAACCCGCCAAGAACAATGAAATATGAGAGGGAAACTCGTACAGAACAATGAAATATTAGAGGGAAACCCGTCCAGAACAATGAAATATGACAGGGAAACCCTTCCAGAATAATTAAATATGACAAGGAAACCCGTCCAGAACAATGAAATATGACAAGGATACCCGTCCATATCAATGAAATATGACAGGGAAACCCGTCCAGAAAAATGAAATATGAGAAGGAAACCCGTCCAGAACATTGAAATATGAGAGGGAAACCCGTCCAGAACAATGAAATATTACCTGGAGAATCATGTATCTCTCCTGCCTGCATTCTAGGAAATACAGGTTTAGGAACCTCAAGCGCTCCCAGTAGTTGAGGTGTTTTATCTCCGTTATGCGCGCCGTGAAGTTCTCTGTACATTTTCTAGGTCAGCAATTTCACCTGCCTTAAAAGGTGCTGTTAGTGTGCAGCAATATTCCAGCCTAGATAGAACAAGTGACCTGAAGAGTGTCATCATGTGCTTGGCCTCCCTAGTTTTGAAGGTTCTCATTATCCATCCTGTCATTTTTCTAGCAGATGCGATTGATACAATGTTATGGTCCTTGAAGGTGAGATCCTCCGACATGATCACTCCCAGGTCTTTGACGTTGGTGTTTCGCTCTATTTTGTGGCCAGAATTTGTTTTGTACTCTGATGAAGATTTAATTTCCTCGTATTTACCATATCTGAGTAATTGAAATTTCTCATAGTTGAACTTCATATTGTTTTCTGCAGCCCAATGAAAGATTAGTGTAGGTGGCATCCTGGGAATTAGTGGACTGGTGTGGGTGGCATCCTCTGTGTGTTAGTGTATTGGTGTGAGTGGCATATTGGGTGTTAGTTGACTGGTGTAGATGGCATCCTGCATGTTAGTGAACTCGTATGGGTGGCATCCTGGGTATTAGTGGACTGGTGTGTGTTGCATCCTGGGTGTTAGTGGACTGGTGTGGGTGTCATCCTGGATGTTAGTAGACTCATGTGGGTGGCATCCTGGGTGTTAGTGGACTGGTGTGGCTCACACCCTGGTTGTTGGTGGATTGGTGTAGGAGGCATTCTAGGAGTTAATGGACTGGTGTACATGGCATCCTGGGAATTAGTGGGCTGGTGTGGGTCACATCCTGGTTGTTAGTGGACTTGTGTGGGTTATATCCTGGGTGTCAGTGGACTGGCGTGGGTCCTATCCTGGATGCCAGTGAACTGGTGTGGGTGGCATCCTGGGTGATAGTGAACTGGTGTGGGTGGCATTCTAGGCATTAGTGGACTGGTGAGGGTGGAATGCTGGGTGTTAGTGAACTGGTGTGTGTCATATACTGGGTGTTTATAGACATGTGCCGATGGCATCCTCGGTGTAAGTGGACTGGTATGGATGGCATGCTCGGAATTAATGGACTGGTGTGGGTGGTGTCCTGGGTGATAGTGTACTGGTGTGGATCATAACCTGGCTGTTAGTGGACTGGTGTGAGACACATCCTGGGTGTCAGTGGACTGGTGTGGGTCATATCCTGCATGTTAGCAGAATGGTGTCGGTCAGTTCCTGGGTGTTAGGAGACTGGTATGACTAAGATCCAATGAATAGGTCTTAACACTCATGAAAGTTAAGACACTTGTGCAACATCTGGTTATCTTTATTGTAGACGCCTCGCCATCCAGTGGCTCTATCAATACAGATTCCCGGACATAATAAGAAAACACCACCTCCAAGGCTGAGGGACTGATTACCTCATCTTTTGTACATAGTTCTTCTGTTTTCTTATTATGTCCAAGAATCTGCATTGACAAAGCCACTGGACGGCGAAACGTCTACAATAAAGATAACCAGATGTTTCACAATTTTCTTAAAGACGAAAGTGATGTTAGCCCAAGTTTAGTGGCTTTCAGGTCAATGTGGCCACAAGTGGTCAAGAAAATATAAAAAACAGTGATAATAACCCTTGTGCAACATTTGGGCAACACCCTTTCAGAATGTTTTATAACCTATGCTCTAAGTAAAGAGAAACAATTCTGAAACGTGTAATAAGTGTTTGGCAGGCTGGCTGGCTGGCCAACTGGCTGTACGGCTAATGGCTGGCTCACTCTACCTCTGCATGTCTGTCTGTCTGTATATATGTCTCTGTCGGTCTCTATCTATATCTGTCTCTATCTGTCTCTGTCTATCTTTGTCTGTCTATCTGTCTCTATCTATCTGTCTCTATTTCTATCTCACAGGTACACATAATACAATTATACATAGTGTAAATTACCTAGGATATCCCAAAAAATCCAAAGTGCTATACTGTGCTTGTAAATATAATGCGTAAGAATACCTGTTGGTTCACAGTGGCTCTCTCTGAGACAGAGAGAGAGATAAGCAGAGAGACAGAAAGAGAGACAAGCAGACAGACAGATAAGCAGAGACAGAGATACCAACACTCATCAAATATCACCCCTTAACTCATCTTATCACTGCACCCTCGCATAGGCTTATCAAATGTCACCACTCTGGGGCTCTGGTGGCCTGGTGGCTAACGCTTTCACTTTTGGTCTCAAGGAAAAGTAATCTCAGGGTATGGAGGTCTCAAGGAACATTTGTCTCATGAATGCTGGTCTCAAGCAATGGTGGTCTCAAAGAACAGTGGTCTCAACATCAATACATAACACTACACATTAACATCACTACAAATCAGTATCACTACACATCACTAATCAGCAACAATACACAACATCACTACATAAAATTACTACATCTACCATATACCACATCTATCACCGTCACTATATACCACATTTATCATTATGTTCTACATTTATCACCTTCACTATTTACCACATCCTTCACCATCACTATACATCACTTCTATCATTATTCACTATATATATTACCATCACTATTTTCCACATCTATTACCACTAGTATACACATGGGCAGTACCAGAATTCGAAGGTCACTATATTTCTCATATATTTTATTTGGATCACATTAACTCTGAATTTCCAATAAATTATCATTAACTGATCATCTGAAATTTGTGGATTTCCAGCTAAATCTAATAATTGTTCTGAGCCTCCACATCTTAGTATCAACAATGGCCTTGTTCAGAAGAGTTGCCCACATCGACTTTGAGAATTACTGTGACAACCATGACCCCAACAACTATGAATGCACTTCCAAGAAGAAGAAGAAGAAGAAGAAGAAGAAGATACCACAGGGAGAGAGGTGCCCTGCCACCAACAATGATGAACTCGGTGAGTGGCACTATGTTTGCAACAAAAAGAAGAAGAAGAAGAAGAAATTCGGTGAGACCCTCAATGTCCCAAGCAACAACAAATTCCCTGAGAGGAGCCATCTCCCTGACCACCATGAATCCCTCGACAACAACCATGTCATCGACTACTATGATGACCTCTATGATGGTTATGGTTTGTTTAGACGTGAGGGTAAACCTAGAAAAATAAAAAAGAAGGATGACTTCTTCTTTTTTATTTTTCTAGGTAAGGACAAAAAAACAAAAAACGAAAAGTTCAAAATGATGTGGACAGATTGATGTTATGCCCAGTATGATAACCATACTCAGACACACCAACCAACATCTACTTCTATCAACAACGTTCATACTGATTCGTAAAAAAAAAAAAAAAAAAAAAAAAAAAAAAAAAAAAAAAAAAAAAAAAAAAAAAAAAAAAAAAAAAAAATGGAACTCTAGTAGCAGCCACCTCCTCGTGGTGAGTTCTGGGTGTTTTGTGTCACTTTTAGTGGATAAAGGTATACACAAAATAGCTGAGAGCTGCTCATACTAATATACAGTGTAACCCTGGGTTTTAAACTTAATCCATTTCAGGAGCTAGTTCTAAAGTTGAAACATTTGAAACTCTTAGCAATATTTCCCATAAGAAATTATGTAAACACAATTAATTCATTCCAGAAACTCAAAAATATTCAGAAAAAAATATATTTTATAGAGATTAATTATAGTTTTACATACACACAACAAACTTACATAGTACAATTAGTAATTATTGTTTGGAAGGGGAATCCCCTTCCATAAAGACTTTAGGTAACAAGTCCTTATCTGGGGTTAGTTCTCTTCTTTGTCTTTTAATGCCACTAGGACCAGCTTGAGAGTCACTGGACCCTTGTCTCACAAAATAACTGTCCATAGTCCTCGGTCTCTGGCGCCTCTAAGATTTTCCTAAAATGGGACAGGGTTCTGTCACTGAACTTGTTGCAGAGATGGCTTGTTTCAGCTTGCTCAGGGTGATATTTTTCAGCAAATGCCTGCACCCTATTTTACATTGCACAAATCTCCTTGATCTCTGAAGAAGGCACCATCCACCACCACCACTATCCACCACCATCTACCACCACCATCCACCACTACCACCACCATCCACCACTGTCATCCACCAATACCATCCACCACCAATACCATCCACTACCATCTACCACCACCACCACCATCCATCAATACCATCCACCACCAATACCATCCACCACCAATACCATCCACCACCAATACCATCCACCACCATCCACCAAAGCCATCCACCACCACCACCACCATCCACCAATAACATCCACCACCACTATCTACCAGTACCATCCACCACCATCCACCAATAATATCCACCACCACCATCACCACCACCACCATCCACCACCACCATCACCACCATCCACCAATAACATCCACCACCACCATCACCACCACCACCATCCACCACCACCATCACCACCATCCACCAATAACATCCACCACCACTCTTCCAATTCCACTCAAATCTGTAACGTTAATATTTGACTGTATTATCATCTTATGCCGCACTCTGCACTTTTCAAGTAGCGTGCATTGAGGTACAGGGGACTGGAATTTTGGAATACTGGGATACGTTTTTCGGATCGCGCATCGGCCGAAATGTAGTTACTATTATTATTACTGGGGATCATTAAATCCGCAGAGGCAACGCTGTAGTTTGACAATTGGAACAAATCAAGATCTGTTCAATGAAGGAGAGAACAACTTCAATTCCTTGACCAACTGAAAGGTTAAAACAGAAGTAGACAGTTCTTAGTAGAAAGTTTTGGCTTGTATTTTAAAGTATTCTTTTATCTCCTTAAAGTAACCAGGATGACTTGCTTTTTAGAGATTTTCATGATCAGTATCGTTGAATGTTTAGATCCAATAAAGTGGCATTCAATGTACGGCATGATGCAGAGGTTTGCGGCCTGCAAAAATTCAATGATAGTCATGTGAGGGCAAATTGAGGCCTAAATGATCTCCCTAGATATATAGAATGACAGAATATTACTCGCTTAATTTTAAATTCCATTAATATTATATAATTATAACATGGGTATCCAAGACAATAGCCACAAGTATCAAATAAAATGTTGTTATATAATATTCATATTCACTTTTGCCGTTCCTACCTTTCAGCAGTGTTGATTGTGTGGGCGAGCAGTCCACACCCTGGTGACTTAATTTTGTGGTCTGGAGATGCAGATACAGGACAAGATGTGGCAGTCGTGTAGAGACACGTCGGCCATACTAGCTCTCACATTAACTTTCTTCTGCACTGTTTACATAGCGGAAGGTAGCCAAGGCGGAGCTGAACGTGCCCTTGCATTCTAAATACTGTGTCAGCAACGACACTGCCCATCTCAACCAGCAGCGAGGCTCAGAACATGGTCTCACCTCACAACACAGCTACCTAGCCAGAATCCCTCATATGTAGTTATTAGTTTAAACACTAGCGCTTGTCATCTGATCACCTAATCATAAGATGAACCGTTCTGCGGAGCCGGGACTGTTTCAAGGTAATGTGAAGGTGTCTAAGAATACAGGTTCTTGATGGTTGAGTAGTTATCGGCCCCATGAAGGGTCGCGGTAGCATTATTATTATTGGTATTGTTAGGAGTATCAGTAGTAGCAAGCGCTAAAACCACAAGGGTCATATAGCACTCGGTAGCAGCAGCAGCAGCAGCTGGGGAACCAGAGAAGCTTTCATGCAACGTAGCAAATATTGCTACGTTGTATGTCACTTCCAAGTTGTCCGGAACCTTCGTCGCGATAACAACATTCATGACACAGAAAATTCTTGCTTCATCTTGCTTCCTTCTTCGGTAAAAGTAGTGGAATGTTCGGTGAATGATTTATTTTATTACAATAATTTTGTTACACCGCCAGTAATCTGGTGAAATTAAAAAAAAAAAACTATATACATGGTATCTCGAATTACGAACTTAATTCGTTTCAGAAGGCGAGACCCAACGAATTTGTTCACATAAGGAATTATGTAAATTAAATTAGTCCATTTGAAATCCCCAAATATACACTTATAAAAGCACTTACAAAAATACACTTACATAATTGTTCAAGCTGGGAACTGTTCCAACTTGAGTATCACTATATATGAAAAATTTACTTAAAGGTTGATCAGATATTCTGCTCTTGACTCTGGCCCAGGCAGGTCATAGCAGCTCTCCTTACTTACTCTGTCTCCCTACGATCCCCGTTGGGGAGGGGAACCTTTACCAGCGTCGTCTTCGCCTTGACTTGCACGATGAGCTACGCAAATCGTGTAAAGATCAAGCCAAACAGTGGTATCGTTGATGATTCAACGAAGATTGCTCTTGCAACTGCTGTTCAGGGAGCACTGCAAGTAAAATTTAACACCATTTTGTCACTGAAAGAAGCATTCATTGTTGTATGTCACGATGATGCTGAAGCAGAGAAGTTACTCACTACAGAAGCCACCACTACTCTCACTGCTCAAGGGTTTACTGTTATGTCATCTCCTGCCCTCAGGGCAAGGAAATCAGTATTCCTTAAAAAACTTGACAAGATTCTGACTTCTCAATCAACTGCAGAACTCAAGTCATCCATCGAGTCGCAAAACACTTGGGCTACTGTTGACAGCATTACAAAAATTCCAAATGCAACGTCCATGCTCAAGGTCACCTTCACCGACGTGAACATGGCTGCCACTGCTCTGAACGAAGGTCTTGCTGTCTACTACTACTACATCAGCCCTTCCTACATTGAAGCAGAGAGATACCACTACATTCAACATTGCTGGAACTGTTATTCATACCATCACACCACCAAAGCATGTCCAGTAAAAGACAAGAAGTTCTGCACTACATGTGGTAGTGAGGGACACGCCTTCAGTTCCTGCAACACTGCTGCTCCAACACAACCAGCGTGCTTAAACTGCAAGAGTAATGACCACCATACACTTGCAGCAAAATGTCCTACAAGAAAGGATATTATGAAGAAAACTCAAGATGCAGCAAAGAAAAAACCTACTAGCAACACACCAACGTATGCAGCAATTGCAAAGATACAAGCTAACACTACAAATAAAGTAACTTCTGACTCACACTACAACGACACCTGACCAATCAAGAAGCTAGCCTCCCTTGACCACGCCTCCAGCTGCTGCCAGCCTCCAATCAACATCAAGATGCAGCAATCTACCATCCAGGAAGTTGCAGTCTGCACCTGCCGAGTTCCTGTTGTCTCTACATCGTCTTTCGTTATTGTTTATCCAGGCTTAGCAGTTGGGTCTAGTCCTGACTCTTCTCTCTTCGACTCAAGACATTCCTCTCACCGTCTATTCTTCGCACTGTCCCCACTTGCCCCTCGCCCCTCGTGGGTACTTACCTGTGAGTCCGTATCGTCGTTGATCAGATTTCTGAACATAACTATATTGAATCGAAAAATAAGACAATCCGACGTTGAATTTTGAGATTTCCACCCTGAATATTGAGTAATAATACTCAAACCATAGATTATTAAATGTTATCGTTTTTCACTTTACTTTTCTGCTGCAAAAAAAAATTGTAAGCCTATCCATGGCAAAATGAATAGGACGCATAATTTAACAATTTATATGATAATTTATGTAGGCTAATTATATAAATCATAATAAATAATTGTAATAACATGTATGAATTACTATTTTCTAGCGTAATGTTTCGAAGCTAATTTTAATAAAATATAAAAATGACTCACTACAAATAATTATGTCCCATATTATCTTGAATTATTATTATTATTATTATTATTATTATTATTATTATTATTATTATTATTATTATTATTATTATTATTATTATTATCACTATTATTGTTATCTCTATTGTCTTCCTGTGCAGACTAAGATGGATCCAGTGACAACCTTCAGAAGGTAAGTAGCAGTAGTGTGGATTTACTGTAGTATATTCTGGTAAACATCTCAAGCTAGTAAGTCCATACAGGAAGTAACTGATCAAGGACTAACATCAGTGAGGCGTGCGTATAACACAAAGAAAAAACGTCGAGATGCGAACAATATTGATGCCGTTGTTCGGCTGGAAAATGTTCTGGAATTTCCTAAATCAGCACAAATATTGTTATAAATATTGTTATATACACGTCATGGACAAAACTTTACGGACTACAGAAAGACTCTCAGAAATTCTTCTTGGGTCATGAATCTAGTGGCAGCAATACAGACTTTTTAAAATGGGGTGGAACCAGTTGACTGGAACCTGTGCTTATTTTATCATGCCTCGAAATCCAAGACTCACTTGAGCTCAGGTATGACCAAACAAATGACTGAACAAATAAATTAAACTGCACATTTCAATTTTAAAGCTGGCTTTGGGTCAGCTAGCACCATAGATTTCACTGCAGGTGTAGCAAGTATCAATTAACATGTTCAACGCATGTGTAAGGTATATTAGACAATATTCACGGGTCCCTTTACATGCGTGAGTCACCCTATACACAATACTACACATGTCATGCAGAAAGTTTGTTTCAATTTGATATATGGTGAAAGATTTCCCTCAGCAGCTTCAGAATTTCAATATTCGTGTATACTACTTAGTAGAAAGTTTGTATATTTAATGGAGTGTGTTGCTGCCATTTGCCATTTTTAATATCAAAATGGCTCAGAATTTTACCATTTTTTGCATTTTTTTTCCTTAATGCTAATGAGGGCATCATGATACAATGAACTTTTCTTCCCTTGGCAAGTAGTTAATCTGAATGCCTCCCATTCCACGAACGCAAGGATTTAGCGCTTTCCTCTGATAAAAATATAACAGTTGTTAAAGGCATCAACCTTCATTGCTGATACATTATATGATATATATGGAACACTTCATGCATTAACATTGTGTAGCCACAAATCTTGTTGTATTCTGTGCCATAACTGGTAAATACATCTTCTGTTCAACTTTAAACTTTTAGTGATGTGTTTTCCTCAAAGTAAACAATCTCTTAATGCAAGATTGTGTAAGTTTAGTGCCAGTTTTATTTTTTATATTGATTGGTTTCTCTGAAATAATTGGAGATTGTCTCTTCTGATCAGAAATGTGTCATAATATTTGATTTTATTTATCTTAGGTTAAATTAACTGTATGTTCATTTATGTGCCCATAAATATGTTTCTGATGTTACTAAAGTTACATAAAAGTTGGTCACTCTAACTTAGAGAAAGTTTTGGGTTATTTTTGTTATGTGTAGGTTCTAATTTGCTTCTTGTTTTTTGGAACATCTGAAAAATTTAAATACTTCATTTCCTGTGATAGTTTCTGAGTGTCGCATCTGATTAGTACAATATCTGAACGGTTTAAGCGCATCGTGTTTGATTATTTTAGGATATTGGCTTCTTTGGAATTATTGAAAGTTTTGAAATTTGGATATTAGTTTCTAAATGATGACTCATGAAGCATTCCTTGAGTGATTAATGCAGTTAAATATTGCAATCGCGTGCGCTGAAGCTCGTGGGAATGGGGTTTGGGGGTACGGAATACCTTCCAGAAATTTTCTTTTAACACATCGGCCGTCTCCCACCGACGCAGGGTAACCCATCAAAGAAGAAACACTTTCATCATCACTCACTCTATCGCTGTCTTGCCAGAGACGTGCAAATACTATAGTTCCAAAAGTGTAACATATCTCCACCTCTTCTTCAGAGCGCACGCGCTCTACTTCCCACCTCCAGGACTCAAATTCGGGTAACCGGTTTCCCTGAATCCCTTCATTAATGTTATCTCGCTCGCACTCCAACAGCAAGTCAAGTAATAAAAAAAACATTTTTTTTCCACTCGGTCCTACCTAACGCGGTCACGCACACATGCTGAAAGTCTAAGCTCCTTGCACACAAAACCTCCTTTACCCCCTCCATTTTTTCTTAGGACGATCCCTAACTCGCCATCGTGCAACCATAGATTTATACGTTCTTCAAGTCATTCTGTTTTGTACCGTCTCTAAATGCCCGAACCACCTCAACATGCCCACTTCAGTACTCTGGATATTACTTTTAGTAATCCCGCACCTCCTAATCTCCAAGCTGCGGTACAGTTAAAGGTGTAAGTTCCGGTACAGATAAAGGTGTAAGCTGTGTAACAGTTGAAGGTGTAAGCTGTGTAACAGTTGAAGGTGTAAGCTGCTTTATAGTTGAAGGTGTAAGTTGCGGTAAAGTTGAAGGTGCAATTTCCGGTACAGTTGGTGTAAGCTCCTTTACAGTTGAATGTGAAAGCTGCGGTGCAGTTGAAGGTGTAAGCTGCGGTACAGTTGAAGGTGTAAGCTGCGGTACAGTTGAAGGTGTAAGTTGCGGTGCAGTTGAAGGTGTAAGCTGCGTTACAGTGGAAGGTGTAAGCTGCGTTACAGTTGAAAATGTAAGCTGCGGTACATTTGAAGGTGTAAGCTGCGGTGCAGTTGAAGGTGTAAGCTGCGGTACAGTTGAAGGTGTAAGCTGCGTTACAGTTCAAGGTGTAAGCTGCGCTGCAGTTCAAGGTGTAAGCTGCGTTACAGTTGAACTTGTAAGCTGCGTTAGAGTTGAAGGTGTAAGCTGCGGTACAGTTGAAGGTGTAAGCTGTGGTGCAGTTGAAGGTGTAAGTTGCAGTGCAGTTGATGTAAAATGCGTTACAGTTGAAGGTGTAAGTTGCGTTACAGTTTAAGGTGTAAGCTGCGGTACAGTTTAAGGTGTAAGCTGCGGTACAGTTTAAGGTGTAAGCTACGGTACAGTTGAAGGTGTAAGTTGTGGTGCAGTTGAAAGTGTCAGCTACGTTACAGTTGAAAGTGTAAGCTACGATACAGTTGAAGGTGTAAGCTGCGGTACAGTTGAAGGTATAAGCTGCGGTACAGTTGAAGGTGTAAGTTGTGGTGCAGTTGAAAGTGTCAGCTGCGTTGCAGTTGAAGGTGTAAGCTACGGTACAGTTGAAGGTGTAAGCTGCGGTACAGTTGAAGATGTAAGATGTGGTACAGTGGAAGGCGTATGTTGCGGTGCAGTTGAAGGTGTAAGTTGCGTTACAGTTGAATGTGTAAGTTGCGTTACAGTTGAAGGTGTAAGCTGCGGTAAAGTTGAAGGTGTAATTTCCGGTACAGTTGATGGTGTAAGCTGCGGTGCAGTTGAAAGTTTAAGCTGTGTTACAGTTGAAGGTGTAAGCTGCGGTACAGTTGAAGTTCTAAGTTGCGGTACAGTTGAAGTTCTAAGTTGCGGTACAGTTGAAGGTGTAAGCTGCGGTAAAGTTGAAGGTGTAATTTCCGGTACAGTTGAGGGTGTAAGCTGCGGTGTAGTTGAAGATTTAAGCTGTGTTACAGTTGAAGGTGTAAGCTGCGTTACAGTTCAAGGTGTAATTTCCGGTACAGTTGAAGGTGTAAGCTGCGGTACAGTTTAAGGTGTAAGTTGCTGTATAGTTGAAGGTGTAAGCTGCGGTACAGTTGATGGTGTAAGTTGCTGTAAAATTGAAGGTGTAAGCTGCGGTACAGTTGACGGTGTAAGTTGCTTAAGAGTTGAAGTTGTAAGCGACAGTACAGCTAAAGGTGTAAGCTGCGGTACAGATGAATGTGTAAGCTGCGGTACAGTTGAAGGTTTAAGCTGCGCTGCAGCTGAAGGTATAAGCTGTGTTACAGTTGAAGGCGTAATTTCCGTTACAGTTGAAGGTGTAAGCTGCAGTACAGTTTAAGGTGTAAGCTGCAGTACAGTTTAAGGTGTAAGCTGCAGTACAGTTTAAGGTGTAAGTTGCGGTAATGTTGAAGGTGTAAGCTGCGGTACAGTTGAAGGCATAAGTTGCGATACAGTTGAAAGTGTAAGCTGCGGTACAGTTGAAAGTGTAAGCTGCGGTACAGTTGAAGGTGTAAGCTGCCATACAGTTGAAGGTGTAAGCTGCGGTACAGTTGAAGGTGTAAGCTGCGGTACAGTTGAAGATGTTAGCTGCGATACAATTGAAGGTGTAAGCTGCGATATAGTTGAGGGTGCAAGCTGCGGTACAGTGAATTGTGTAAGCTGCGGTACAGTTGAAGGTGTAAGCTGCTGTACAGTTGAAGGTGTAAGCTGCGGTACAGTTGAAGGTGTAAGCTGCGGTACAGTTGAAGGTGTAAGCTTCGGTATAGTTGAAGGTGTAAGCTGCGGTACAGGAAGGTCAGCTTCCTGACAGTCACTCTCACACTGTCAGGAAGGTCAGCTTCCTGACAGTCACTCTCACACTGTCAGGAAGGTCAGCTTCCTGACAGTCACTCTCACACTGTCAGGAAGGTCAGCTTCCTGACAGTCACTCTCACACTGTCAGGAAGGTCAGCTTCCTGACAGTCACTCTCACACTGTCAGGAAGGTCAGCTTCCTGACAGTCACTCTCACACTGTCAGGAAGGTCAGCTTCCTGACAGTCACTCTCACACTGTCAGGAAGGTCAGCTTCCTGACAGTTACTCTCACACTGTCAGGAAGGTCAGCTTCCTGACAGTCACTCTCACACTGTCAGGAAGGTCAGCTTCCTGACAGTCACTCTCACACTGTCAGGAAGGTCAGCTTCCTGACAGTCACTCTCACACTGTCAGGAAGGTCAGCTTCCTGATAGTCACTCTCACACTGTCAGGAAGGTCAGCTTCCTGACAGTCACTCTCACACTGTCAGGAAGATCAGCTTCCTGACAGTCACTCTCACACTGTCAGGAAGGTCAGCTTCCTGACAGTCACTCTTACACTGTCAGGAAGGTCAGCTTCCTGACAGTCACTCTCACACTGTCAGGAAGATCAGCTTCCTGATAGTCACTCTCACACTGTCAGGAAGGTCAGCTTCCTGACAGTCACTCTCACACTGTCAGGAAGATCAGCTTCCTGACAGTCACTCTCACACTGTCAGGAAGGTCAGCTTCCTGACAGCCACTCACACTGTCAGGAAGGTCAGCTTCCTGACAGTCACTCTCACACTGTCAGGAAGATCAGCTTCCTGACAGTCACTCTCACACTGTCAGGAAGATCAGCTTCCTGATAGTCACTCTCACACTGTCAGGAAGGTCAGCTTCCTGACAGTCACTCTCACACTGTCAGGAAGATCGTCTTCCTGATAGTCACTCTCACACTGTCAGGAAGGTCAGCTTCCTGACAGTCACTCTCACACTGTCAGGAAGATCAGCTTCCTGACAGTCACTCTCACACTGTCAGGAAGATCAGCTTCCTGACAGTCACTCTCACACTGTCAGGAAGGTCAGCTTCCTGACAGTCACTCTCACACTGTCAGGAAGGTCAGCTTCCTGACAGTCACTCTCACACTGTCAGGAAGATCAGCTTCCTGACAGTCGCTCTCACACTGTCAGGAAGGTTAGCTTCCTGACAGTCACTCTCACACTGTCAGGAAGATCAGCTTCCTGATAGTCACTCTCACACTGTCTGGAAGGTCAGCTTCCTGACAGTCACTCTCACACTGTCAGGAAGATCAGCTTCCTGATATTCACTCTCACACTGTCAGGAAGGTCAGCTTCCTGACAGTCACTCTCACACTGTCAGGAAGATCAGCTTCCTGATAGTCACTCTCACACTGTCAGGAAGGTCAGCTTCCTGACAGTCACTCTCACACTGTCAGGAAGATCAGCTTCCTGATAGTCACTCTCACACTGTCAGGAAGATCAGCTTCCTGACAGTCACTCTCACACTGTCAGGAAGATCAGCTTCCTGACAGTCACTCTCACACTGTCAGGAAGATCAGCTTCCTGACAGTCACTCTCACACTGTCAGGAAGGTCAGCTTCCTGACAGTCACTCTCACACAGTCAGGAAGATCAGCTTACTGATAGTCACTCTCACACTGTCAGGAAGGTCAGCTTCCTGACAGTCACTCTCACACTGTCAGGAAGATCAGCTTCCTGGTAGTCACTCTCACACTGTCAATAAGGTCAGCTTCCTGACAGTCACTCTCACACTGTCAGGAAGATCAGCTTCCTGATAGTCACTTTCACATTGTCAGGAAGGTCAGCTTCCTGACAGTCACTCTCACATTGTCAGGAAGATCAGCTTCCTGATAGTCACTCTCACACTGTCAGGAAGGTCAGCTTCCTGACAGTCACTCTCACACTGTCAGGAAGATCAGCTTCCTGATAGTCACTCTCACACTGTCAGGAAGGTCAGCTTCCTGACAGTCACTCTCACACTGTCAGGAAGATCAGCTTCCTGATAGTCACTCTCACACTGTCAGGAAGATCAGCTTCCTGACAGTCACTCTCACACTGTCAGGAAGATCAGCTTCCTGATAGTCACTCTCACACTGTCAGGAAGGTCAGCTTCCTGATAGTCACTCTCACACTGTCAGGAAGATCAGATTCCTGACAGTCACTCTCACACTGTCAGGAAGGTCAGCTTCCTGATAGTCACTCTCACACTGTCAGGAAGATCAGCTTCCTGACAGTCACTCTCACACTGTCAGGAAGGTCAGCTTCCTGACAGTCACTCTCACACTGTCAGGAAGATCAGCTTCCTGACAGTCACTCTCACACAGTCAGGAAGATCAGCTTACTGATAGTCACTCTCACACTGTCAGGAAGGTCAGCTTCCTGACAGTCACTCTCACACTGTCAGGAAGATCAGCTTCCTGGTAGTCACTCTCACACTGTCAATAAGGTCAGCTTCCTGACAGTCACTCTCACACTGTCAGGAAGATCAGCTTCCTGATAGTCACTCTCACACTGTCAGGAAGGTCAGCTTCCTGACAGTCACTCTCACATTGTCAGGAAGATCAGCTTCCTGATAGTCACTCTCACACTGTCAGGAAGGTCAGCTTCCTGACAGTCACTCTCACACTGTCAGGAAGATCAGCTTCCTGATAGTCACTCTCACACTGTCAGGAAGGTCAGCTTCCTGACAGTCACTCTCACACTGTCAGGAAGATCAGCTTCCTGATAGTCACTCTCACACTGTCAGGAAGATCAGCTTCCTGACAGTCACTCTCACACTGTCAGGAAGATCAGCTTCCTGATAGTCACTCTCACACTGTCAGGAAGGTCAGCTTCCTGATAGTCACTCTCACACTGTCAGGAAGATCAGATTCCTGACAGTCACTCTCACACTGTCAGGAAGGTCAGCTTCCTGATAGTCACTCTCACACTGTCAGGAAGATCAGCTTCCTGACAGTCACTCTCACACTGTCAGGAAGGTCAGCTTCCTGACAGTCACTCTCACACTGTCAGGAAGATCAGCTTCCTGACAGTCACTCTCACACAGTCAGGAAGATCAGCTTACTGATAGTCACTCTCACACTGTCAGGAAGGTCAGCTTCCTGACAGTCACTCTCACACTGTCAGGAAGATCAGCTTCCTGGTAGTCACTCTCACACTGTCAATAAGGTCAGCTTCCTGACAGTCACTCTCACACTGTCAGGAAGATCAGCTTCCTGATAGTCACTCTCACACTGTCAGGAAGGTCAGCTTCCTGACAGTCACTCTCACATTGTCAGGAAGATCAGCTTCCTGATAGTCACTCTCACACTGTCAGGAAGGTCAGCTTCCTGACAGTCACTCTCACACTGTCAAGAAGATCAGCTTCCTGATAGTCACTCTCACACTGTCAGGAAGGTCAGCTTCCTGACAGTCACTCTCACACTGTCAGGAAGATCAGCTTCCTGATAGTCACTCTCACACTGTCAGGAAGATCAGCTTCCTGACAGTCACTCTCACACTGTCAGGAAGATCAGCTTCCTGATAGTCACTCTCACACTGTCAGGAAGGTCAGCTTCCTGATAGTCACTCTCACACTGTCAGGAAGATCAGATTCCTGACAGTCACTCTCACACTGTCAGGAAGGTCAGCTTCCTGATAGTCACTCTCACACTGTCAGGAAGATCAGCTTCCTGACAGTCACTCTCACACTGTCAGGAAGGTCAGCTTCCTGACAGTCACTCTCACACTGTCAGGAAGATCAGCTTCCTGATAGTCACTCTCACACTGTCAGGAAGGTCAGCTTCCTGACAGTCACTCTCACATTGTCAGGAAGATCAGCTTCCTGATAGTCACTCTCACACTGTCAGGAAGGTCAGCTTCCTGACAGTCACTCTCACACTGTCAGGAAGATCAGCTTCCTGATAGTCACTCTCACACTGTCAGGAAGGTCAGCTTCCTGACAGTCACTCTCACACTGTCAGGAAGATCAGCTTCCTGATAGTCACTCTCACACTGTCAGGATGGTCAGCTTCCTGACAGTCACTCTCACACTGTCAGGAAGATCAGCTTCCTGATAGTCACTCTCACACTGTCAGGAAGGTCAGCTTCCTGACAGTCACTCTCACACTGTCAGGAAGATCAGCTTCCTGACAGTCACTCTCACACTGTCAGGAAGATCAGCTTCCTGACAGTCACTCTCACACTGTCAGGAAGATCAGCTTCCTGACAGTCACTCTCACACTGTCAGGAAGGTCAGCTTCCTGACAGTCACTCTCACACAGTCAGGAAGATCAGCTTCCTGATAGTCACTCTCACACTGTCAGGAAGGTCAGCTTCCTGACAGTCACTCTCACACTGTCAGGAAGATCAGCTTCCTGATAGTCACTCTCACACTGTCAATAAGGTCAGCTTCCTGACAGTCACTCTCACACTGTCAGGAAGATCAGCTTCCTGATAGTCACTCTCACACTGTCAGGAAGGTCAGCTTCCTGACAGTCACTCTCACATTGTCAGGAAGATCAGCTTCCTGATAGTCACTCTCACACTGTCAGGAAGGTCAGCTTCCTGACAGTCACTCTCACACTGTCAGGAAGATCAGCTTCCTGATAGTCACTCTCACACTGTCAGGAAGGTCAGCTTCCTGACAGTCACTCTCACACTGTCAGGAAGATCAGCTTCCTGATAGTCACTCTCACACTGTCAGGAAGGTTAGCTTCCTGATAGTCACTCTCACATTGTCAGGAAGATCAGCTTCCTGACAGTCACTCTCACACTGTCAGGAAGATCAGCTTCCTGATAGTCACTCTCACACTGTCAGGAAGGTTAGCTTCCTGATAGTCACTCTCACACTGTCAGGAAGATCAGATTCCTGACAGTCACTCTCACACTGTCAGGAAGATCAGCTTCCTGACAGTCACTCTCACACTGTCAGGAAGGTCAGCTTCCTGACAGTCACTCTCACACTGTCAGGAAGATCAGCTTCCTGATAGTCACTCTCACACTGTCAGGAAGGTCAGCTTCCTGATAGTCACTCTCACACTGTCAGGAAGATCAGATTCCTGACAGTCACTCTCACACTGTCAGGAAGGTCAGCTTCCTGATAGTCACTCTCACACTGTCAGGAAGATCAGCTTCCTGACAGTCACTCTCACACTGTCAGGAAGGTCAGCTTCCTGACAGTCACTCTCACACTGTCAGGAAGATCAGCTTCCTGACAGTCACTCTCACACAGTCAGGAAGATCAGCTTACTGATAGTCACTCTCACACTGTCAGGAAGGTCAGCTTCCTGACAGTCACTCTCACACTGTCAGGAAGATCAGCTTCCTGGTAGTCACTCTCACACTGTCAATAAGGTCAGCTTCCTGACAGTCACTCTCACACTGTCAGGAAGATCAGCTTCCTGATAGTCACTCTCACACTGTCAGGAAGGTCAGCTTCCTGACAGTCACTCTCACATTGTCAGGAAGATCAGCTTCCTGATAGTCACTCTCACACTGTCAGGAAGGTCAGCTTCCTGACAGTCACTCTCACACTGTCAAGAAGATCAGCTTCCTGATAGTCACTCTCACACTGTCAGGAAGGTCAGCTTCCTGACAGTCACTCTCACACTGTCAGGAAGATCAGCTTCCTGATAGTCACTCTCACACTGTCAGGAAGATCAGCTTCCTGACAGTCACTCTCACACTGTCAGGAAGATCAGCTTCCTGATAGTCACTCTCACACTGTCAGGAAGGTCAGCTTCCTGATAGTCACTCTCACACTGTCAGGAAGATCAGATTCCTGACAGTCACTCTCACACTGTCAGGAAGGTCAGCTTCCTGATAGTCACTCTCACACTGTCAGGAAGATCAGCTTCCTGACAGTCACTCTCACACTGTCAGGAAGGTCAGCTTCCTGACAGTCACTCTCACACTGTCAGGAAGATCAGCTTCCTGATAGTCACTCTCACACTGTCAGGAAGGTCAGCTTCCTGACAGTCACTCTCACATTGTCAGGAAGATCAGCTTCCTGATAGTCACTCTCACACTGTCAGGAAGGTCAGCTTCCTGACAGTCACTCTCACACTGTCAGGAAGATCAGCTTCCTGATAGTCACTCTCACACTGTCAGGAAGGTCAGCTTCCTGACAGTCACTCTCACACTGTCAGGAAGATCAGCTTCCTGATAGTCACTCTCACACTGTCAGGATGGTCAGCTTCCTGACAGTCACTCTCACACTGTCAGGAAGATCAGCTTCCTGATAGTCACTCTCACACTGTCAGGAAGGTCAGCTTCCTGACAGTCACTCTCACACTGTCAGGAAGATCAGCTTCCTGACAGTCACTCTCACACTGTCAGGAAGATCAGCTTCCTGACAGTCACTCTCACACTGTCAGGAAGATCAGCTTCCTGACAGTCACTCTCACACTGTCAGGAAGGTCAGCTTCCTGACAGTCACTCTCACACAGTCAGGAAGATCAGCTTCCTGATAGTCACTCTCACACTGTCAGGAAGGTCAGCTTCCTGACAGTCACTCTCACACTGTCAGGAAGATCAGCTTCCTGATAGTCACTCTCACACTGTCAATAAGGTCAGCTTCCTGACAGTCACTCTCACACTGTCAGGAAGATCAGCTTCCTGATAGTCACTCTCACACTGTCAGGAAGGTCAGCTTCCTGACAGTCACTCTCACATTGTCAGGAAGATCAGCTTCCTGATAGTCACTCTCACACTGTCAGGAAGGTCAGCTTCCTGACAGTCACTCTCACACTGTCAGGAAGATCAGCTTCCTGATAGTCACTCTCACACTGTCAGGAAGGTCAGCTTCCTGACAGTCACTCTCACACTGTCAGGAAGATCAGCTTCCTGATAGTCACTCTCACACTGTCAGGAAGGTTAGCTTCCTGATAGTCACTCTCACATTGTCAGGAAGATCAGCTTCCTGACAGTCACTCTCACACTGTCAGGAAGATCAGCTTCCTGATAGTCACTCTCACACTGTCAGGAAGGTCAGCTTCCTGATAGTCACTCTCACACTGTCAGGAAGATCAGATTCCTGACAGTCACTCTCACACTGTCAGGAAGATCAGCTTCCTGACAGTCACTCTCACACTGTCAGGAAGGTC
This sequence comes from Cherax quadricarinatus, assembly GCF_038502225.1. Lineage (NCBI taxonomy): Eukaryota > Metazoa > Arthropoda > Malacostraca > Decapoda > Parastacidae > Cherax > Cherax quadricarinatus. Next base: position 27,086 of record NW_027196787.1, read on the forward strand.
AGCTTCCTGACAGTCACTCTCACACTGTCAGGAAGGTCAGCTTCCTGATAGTCACTCTCACACTGTCAGGAAGGTCAGCTTCCTGATAGTCACTCTCACACTGTCAGGAAGATCAGCTTCCTGACAGTCACTCTCACACTGTCAGGAAGATCAGCTTCCTGACAGTCACTCTCACACTGTCAGGAAGATCAGCTTCCTGACAGTCACTCTCACACTGTCAGGAAGATCAGCTTCCTGACAGTCACTCTCACACTGTCAGGAAGGTCAGCTTCCTGACAGTCACTCTCACACTGTCAGGAAGATCAGCTTCCTGACAGTAACTCTCACTCTCCAGACAATACTCTTCCTAAGATATTATAAATTTATTTGCTAACTAAATGTTTGTATAAAATACTGTTAATAACTGAGCCACGTAATAATAACTGAGCCACGTAATAATAACTGAGCCACGTAATAATAACTGAGCCACGTAATAATAACTGAGCCACGTAATAATAACTGAGCCACGTAATAATAACTGAGCCACGTAAAAATAACTGAGCCACGTAATAATAACTGAGCCACGTAATAATAACTGAGCCATGTAATAATAACTGAGCCATGTAATAATAACTGAGCCACGTAATAATAACTGAGCCACGTAATAATAACTGAGCCACGTAATAATAACTGAGCCACGTAATAATAACTGAGCCACGTAATAATAACTGAGCCACGTAATAATAACTGAGCCATGTAATAATAACTGAGCCACGTAATAATAACTGAGCCACGTAATAATAACTGAGCCACGTAATAATAACTGAGCCACGTAATAATAACTGAGCCACGTAATAATAACTGAGCCACGTAATAATAACTGAGCCACGTAATAATAACTGAGCCACGTAATAATAACTGAGCCACGTAATAATAACTGAGCCACGTAATAATAACTGAGCCACGTAATAATAACTGAGCCACGTAATAATAACTGAGCCACGTAATAATAACTGAGCCACGTAATAATAACTGAGCCACGTAATAATAACTGAGCCACGTAATAATAACTGGTATTAACAATGTATTTTTTTACTTATTAACAATAATAATAACGACGTTAACAACCTCTGTTATTATTGCATTTATTTCTGAGGTTTTTTAATAGTTTTTGACAGTGATTATTTATTGTTGCAGTATGGAAGGTTTAGCAATGTTTCTGGATATTTTTCATTTCCTTGGGAGTGATAATTCTGCTTGAAAACTTAACTTGCTTTATTTTAGATATATATAATTATTATAACAGAGAATAAATTATTTTGTACATGACATTGCTCACTATATCTCTTATTGACACAGTGTTTCTCATCGTTTTTGATCTTTGTCGTTCTTGATTTTGAACTTTTTCGTTCTTAATTTGATAATACCTTAGAATGATCAGTTATGTGTGCAATAAAGTTTTTCAAAGCTTTATTAGTCATGTTTTGATACAGTTTTATTCGGCTTTATTACGTGTTGGGTGAACTACAGGTGATGTAGGGTGATCACAGGTGAATATGTTCCGTGAACTGCAGGTGAAAATGTAAGGTGAATTATAGGTGAAGGTATGTATTTTGCATGTTGTTATCTTGTCTCCCCTAACCTTCCTGTCCTCCAGTGTCGCCAGGCCGATTTCCCTTAACCTTTCTTCGTAGGACATTCCCCTTAGGTCTGGAACTAACCTTGTTGCAAACCTTTGCACATTCTCTTATTTCTTGACGTGCTTGATCAAGTGTGGGTTCCAAACAGGTGCTGCATACTCCAGTATGGGCCAGACATACACGGTGTACAGTGTCTTGAACGATTCCTTACTAAGGTATCGAAACGCTATTCTCAAATTTGCCAGGCGCCCGTATGCTGCAACAGTTATCTGGTTGATGGGTGTTTCCGGAGACGTGCTCGGTGTTATGCTCACCCCAAGATCTTTAACGAGGTTTGCATTCTTTGGTGTATGTACTCACCTAATTGTACTCACCTAATTGTGGTTGCAGGGGTCGAGACTCAGCTCCTGGCCCCGCCTCTTCACTGATCGCTACTGGGTCCTCTCTCTCTCTGCTTCCTGAGTTTTGTCATACCTCTTCTTAAAACTATGTATGGTTCCTGCCTCCACTACTTCACTTGCTAGGCTATTCCACTTGCTGACAACTCTATGACTGAAGAAATACTTCCTAACGTCCCTGTGACTCGTCTGAGTCTTCAGCTTCCAGTTGTGACCCCTTGTCCCTGTGTCCCCTCTCTGGAACATCCTGTCTCTGTCCACCTTGTCTATTCCCCGCAGTATCTTGTATGTCGTTATCATGTCTCCCCTGACCCTTCTGTCCTCCAGTGTCGTCAGTCCGATTTCCCTTAACCTTTCCTCGTACGACATTCCCTTGAGCTTTGGGACTAGCCTTGTTGCAAACCTTTGTACTTTCTCTAACTTCTTGACGTGCTTGACCAGGTGTGGGTTCCAGACTGGTGCTGCATACTCCAGTATGGGCCTAACATACACAGTGTACAGTGTCTTAAACGATTCCTTATTAAGGTATCGGAACGCTATTCTCAGGTTTGCCAGGCGCCCGTATGCTGCAGCAGTTATTTGGTTGATATGTGCCTCCGGTGATGTGCTCGGTGTTATGGTCACCCCAAGGTCTTTCTCCCTGAGTGAGGTTTGTAGTCTTTGTCCACCTAGCCTATACTCTGTCTGCGGTCTTCTTTGCCCCTCCCAAATCTTCATGACTTTGCCAGTTACTGGACCACATGTCCAGCCTGTCCAGGTCTCTTTGCAGCCCTGCCTCATCCTCGTCCGATTTAATTCTTCTCATCAACTTCACGTCATCTGCGAACAGGGACACTTCAGAGTCTATTCTTTCCATCATTTCGTTCACATATATCAAAAATAGCACTGGTCCTAGAACTGACCCCTGTGGGACCCCGCTCGTAACAGGCACCCACTGTGATACCTCTTCACGTACCATGACTCGTTGCTGCCTCCCTGTCAGGTATTCCCTTATCCATTGCAGTGCCCTCCTTTTTACATGCGCCTGATCCTCCAGCTTCTGCACTAATCTCTTGTGGGGAACTGTGTCAAATGCCTTCCTGCAGTCTAGGAAAACGCAATCTACCCACCCCTCTCTCTCGTGTCTTACTTCTGTTACCTTGTCATAAAACTCCAGGAGGTTTGTGATACAAGATTTGCCTTCCATGAACCCATGCTGGTTTTCATTCATAATTTTGTTCCTTTCCAGGTGTGTGTGTGTGTGTGTGTGTGTGTGTGTGTGTGTGTGTGTGTGTGTGTGTGTTTGTGTGTATGTGTGTATGTGTGTGTGTATGTGTGTGTGCATGTGTGTGTGTATGTGTGTGTGTATGTGTGTGTGTGTGTGTGTGTGTGTGTGTGTGTGTGTGTGTGTGTGTGTGTGTGTGTGTGTGTGTGTGTGTGTGTGTGTGTGCACTAAATTCATGTTTACAGAGATTGAGTAATTGCTTCAGCTCCGGCATCTTCAATTTAATTAACCAGTTCAACAGATTTACGGTCCTGAGGGAGTGTTGACATCAAGTTTTGAATCAGAATATATAATACTGTGTTGCTCCACCACCACTTCATCAAGACACTCCATTGATACTCCATAAAACTGAAAATGTTCTTATATGTATTATGTTATGAACTTCTATGTTAAGCTATGTTTAATTATGTTATATACTGTTATGTAAAGTTGTGTTATTTACCATTATGTTAATTTCATAAGATGACACAGGAAAACAAACTCTCTCAGGTCCCACCAAAAAAAGAAAATGTTGGTGGCCAAGCTGGCTGATCGGTGGCCAGGCTGGCTGATCGGTGGCCAGAATAAGACAGGTCAACAGGACAGGACTTACTTCCTTACTCAATATTTATATCTTATTTTTTACTGTTTTTGTTATTCAGGTTGATGTCATTTGTGTTCAAGTAATTGTTGCTTAAACAACTCTAGGTGTTATACACTTCAAGATTCACTTAGCTGCAACAACAATACATGTTGTAGGTGAGTGTAATGTGAAGACTTTATGAGATAGACAGCCACACTTTACCTCTCTTAAGACAGGCAGAATGTCGCTCCAAAACTTTTTTAAATAAAAATTACTAAATCAATAAATATTTATTAATAATAATACATATTAAAAATTATAAATTCATCAGTATTAATATAATAATAACAATAATAATAATAATAATAATAATTATAATAATAATAATAATAATAATAATAATAATAATAATAATAATAATACGAAGAATAATAAGTCTTCTTCCAAGTATTATTTTCATTATTATTAATATTATTATTATTATTATTATTATTATTATTATTATTATTATTATTATTATTATTATTATTATTATTATTATTATTACTACCATACAATAATTTTGGCTAAGAAAGCGATATAGTTTACTACACAGCTATTAATGGTCTAATAGAAATCTTTGGTATAAGGTATAATGTTGATGGGTAGAGTTATCATCAGGTGTCTGCCGCTGTCTCTTGGTAGATGACATTGCTTGTGAACAATGAGTCACTGCATTATAGATGATGCAGATTCATTATAGATGATGCAGATTCATTATAGATGATGCAGATTCATTATAGATGATGCAGATTCATTATAGATGATGCAGATTCATTATAGATGATGCAGATTCATTATAGATGATGCAGATTCATTATAGATGATGCAGATTCATTATAGATGATGCAGATTCATTATAGATGATGCAGATTCATTATAGATGATGCAGATTCATTATAGATGATGCAGATTCATTATAGATGATGCAGATTCATTATAGATGATGCAGATTCATTATAGATGATGCAGATTCATTATAGATGATGCAGATTCATTATAGATGATGCAGTTTAATTAGATGATGCAGATCTGATTATCTTCAAGTCTTCCATACTCATAACATGGTAATACACTTGTCAGCGGCTTCAAGATTAATGTCTTGTGTATTTAACATATTGGTTTCCTTGGTCTCATTGAAATGTTTTAATTAGTTCTAATTTACAATTTTTTTTGAAGAAATTTTGAATAAGTTTCCAGATGAGTTATAAAGGTCTCTACTGATACCCTTCAAATTTTCAATAATATATAACTGCATTATCAACTTATGTGGCACTTTGCACAGTGAGTCACAAAACATCCAATGAGACAAAGATAACTGGAATACCAGGATAATTTCTTCGCATCGGACACCACCAGAAATACATCTTCTTAATGTATTTATTGGCTATAATGACCATAGAAACAGCGACTGATTACACATTAAAAATAAGTATCGAACCCTTTTGTGAAGGTTGTCCAGTGCAGAGTAATCTTCATACAAATATTAATCATCCATATGTGATATATCCCAATCGTCTTTAAATTGATTGAGAAAAGTAAGACTTTATTGTTGGGGTCACATGTGTTACAATGAAAGAAAAGTGAAGAAATGGAGGTGATTAAGATGCACCTTCCTTTATATTTATAATTATTTTCAAAACATTGTTTTTATTTTCATCAGTAATTAGGTGTCCCCGCAGGATACCTTCAAGAGATTGCCTAATTTTTTCTTTATTTTTCATTTTTTTCATCAAATTTTCCCATTTCATTTCGCTCATAACTCGAGAACGTCTCAATCACTCGGCTTCTAATTTTTTTAACAAGTGTTTAAAATAACGAGGACAAAATTCATGGAACAATTAGTATGTTGACTTAGCCTATGACAGAAGTTGGTGAGTCCATTTCCAGCATCCTGGAATGTCTGGAATAAGACACAGAACCTTCAGTACGGAAGCTTCAATGTGTAGATTCTGTTTTGACGATGTTGATTGTGAGGTCGTGTGAATTTTTATTGTTGTTAAACTATAATAAGGTAAATAATATTCAGTTTACCTGTTCTAAACGACTTCAATATTTAATGTTTGATGCATCTCTGACCCAGGACACCACATCTCTGGCCCAGGACACCACATCTCTGGCCCAGGACACCACATCTCTGGTCCAGGACACCACATCTCTGGCCCAGGACACCACATCTCTGGCCCAGGACACCACATCTCTGGCCCAGGACACCACATCTCTGGCCCAGGACACCTCATCTCTGGCCCAGGACACCACATCTCTGGCCCAGGACACCACATCTCTGGCCCAGGACACCACATCTCTGGCCCAGGACACCACATCTCTGGCCCAGGACACCACATCTCTGGCCCAGGACACCACATCTCTGGCCCAGGACACCACATCTCTGGCCCAGGACACGACATCTCTGACCCAGGACACCACATCTCTGGCCCAGGACACCACATCTCTGGCCCAGGACACCACATCTCTGGCCCAGGACACCATATCTCTGGCCCAGGACACCACATCTCTGGCCCAGGACACCACATCTCTGGCCCAGGACACCACATCTCTGGCCCAGGACACCACATCTCTGGCCCAGGACACCACATCTCTGGCCCAGGACACCACATCTCTGGTCCACGACACCACATCTCTGGCCCAGGACACCACATCTCTGGCCCAGGACACCACATCTCTGGCCCAGGACACCACATCTCTGGCCCAGGACACCACATCTCTGGCCCAGGACACCACATCTCTGGCCCAGGACACCACATCTCTGGCCCAGGACACCACATCTCTGGCCCAGGACACCACATCTCTGGCCCAGGACACCACATCTCTGGCCCAGGACACCACATCTCTGGCCCAGGACACCACATCTCTGGCCCAGGACACCACATCTCTGGCCCAGGACACCACATCTCTGGCCCAGGACACCACATCTCTGACCCAGGACACCACATCTCTGGTCCAGGACACCACATCTCTGGTCCAGGACACCACATCTCTGGCCCAGGACACCACATCTCTGGCCCAGGACACCACATCTCTGGCCCAGGACACCACATCTCTGGTCCAGGACACCACATCTCTGGCCCAGGACACCACATCTCTGGCCCAGGACACCACATCTCTGGCCCAGGACACCACATCTCTGGCCCAGGACACCACATCTCTGGCCCAGGACACCACATCTCTGGCCCAGGACACCACATCTCTGGCCCAGGACACCACATCTCTGGCCCAGGACACCACATCTCTGGCCCAGGACACCACATCTCTGGCCCAGGACACCACATCTCTGGCCCAGGACACCACATCTCTGACCACACAGGACACCACATCTCTGGCCCAGGACACATCTCTGGCCCAGGACACCACATCTCTGGCCCAGGACACCACATCTCTGGCCCAGGACACCACATCTCTGGCCCAGGACACCACATCTCTGGCCCAGGACACCACATCTCTGGCCCAGGACACCACATCTCTGGCCCAGGACACCACATCTCTGGCCCAGGACACCACATCTCTGGCCCAGGACACCACATCTCTGGCCCAGGACACCACATCTCTGGCCCAGGACACCATATCTCTGGCCCAGGACACCACATCTCTGACCCAGGACACCACATCTCTGGTCCAGGACACCACATCTCTGGTCCAGGACACCACATCTCTGGCCCAGGACACCACATCTCTGGCCCAGGACACCACATCTCTGGCCCAGGACACCACATCTCTGGCCCAGGACACCACATCTCTGGTCCAGGACACCACATCTCTGGTCCAGGACACCACATCTCTGGCCCAGGACACCACATCTCTGGCCCAGGACACCACATCTCTGGCCCACGACACCATATCTCTGGCCCAGGACACCACATCTCTGACCCAGGACACCACATCTCTGGTCCAGGACACCACATCTCTGGTCCAGGACACCACATCTCTGGCCCAGGACACCACATCTCTGGCCCAGGACATCACATCTCTGGCCCAGGACACCACATCTCTGGCCCAGGACACCACATCTCTGGCCCAGGACACCACATCTCTGGTCCAGGACACCACATCTCTGGCCCAGGACACCATATCTCTGGCCCAGGACACGACATCTCTGACCCAGGACACCACATCTCTGACCCAGGACACCACATCTCTGGCCCAGGACACCACATCTCTGGCCCAGGCACATCTCTGGCCCAGGACACCACATCTCTGGCCCAGGACACCACATCTCTGGCCCAGGACACCACATCTCTGGCCCAGGACACCACATCTCTGGCCCAGGACACCACATCTCTGGCCCAGGACACCACATCTCTGGCCCAGGACACCACATCTCTGGCCCAGGACACCACATCTCTGGCCCAGGACACCACATCTCTGGCCCAGGACACCACATCTCTGGCCCAGGACACCACATCTCTGGCCCAGGACACATCTCTGGCCCAGGACACCACATCTCTGGCCCAGGACACCACATCTCTGGCCCAGGACACCACATCTCTGGCCCAGGACACCACATCTCTGGCCCAGGACACCACATCTCTGGCCCAGGACACCACATCTCTGGCCCAGGACACCACATCTCTGGCCCAGGACACCACATCTCTGGCCCAGGACACATCTCTGGCCCAGGACACCATATCTCTGGCCCAGGACACCACATCTCTGGCCCAGGACACCACATCTCTGGCCCAGGACACCACATCTCTGGTCCAGGACACCACATCTCTGGCCCAGGACACCACATCTCTGGCCCAGGACACCACATCTCTGGCCCAGGACACCACATCTCTGGCCCAGGGCACCACATCTCTGGCCCAGGACACCACATCTCTGGCCCAGGACACCACATCTCTGGCCCAGGACACCACATCTCTGGCCCAGGACACCACATCTCTGGCCCAGGACACCATATCTCTGGCCCAGGCACCACATCTCTGGCCCAGGACACCACGTCTCTGGCCCAAGACACCATATCTCTGACCCAGAACACCACATCTCTGGCCCAGGACACCACATCTCTGACCCAGGACACCACATCTCTGGCCCAGGACACCACATCTCTGGCCCGGGACACCACATCTCTGGCCCAGGACACCACATCTCTGGCCCAGGACACCATATCTCTGGCCCAGGACACCACATCTCTGGCCCAGGACACCACATCTCTGGCCCAGGACACCACATCTCTGACCCACGACACCACATCTCTGGCCCAGGACACATCTCTGGCCCAGGACACCACATCTCTGGCCCAGGACACCACATCTCTTACCCAGGACACCACATCTCTGGCCCAGGACACCACATCTCTGGCCCAGGACACCACATCTCTGGCCCAGGACACCATATCTCTGGCCCAGGACACCACATCTCTGGCCCTGGACACCACATCTCTGGCCCAGGACACCACATCTCTGGCCCAGGACACCACATCTCTGGCCCAGGACACCACATCTCTGGCCCAGGACACCTCATCTCTGGCCCAGGACACCATATCTCTGGCCCAGGACACCACATCTCTGGCCCAGGACACCACATCTCTGGTCCAGGACACCACATCTCTGGTCCAGGACACCACATCTCTGGCCCAGGACACCACATCTCTGGCCCAGGACACCACATCTCTGGCCCAGGACACCACATCTCTGGCCCAGGACACCACATCTCTGGTCCAGGACACCACATCTCTGGTCCAGGACACCACATCTCTGGCCCAGGACACCACATCTCTGGCCCAGGACACCACATCTCTGGCCCAGGACACCACATCTCTGGCCCAGGACACATCTCTGGCCCAGGACACCACATCTCTGGTCCAGGACACCACATCTCTGGTCCAGGACACCACATCTCTGGTCCAGGACACCACATCTCTGGCCCAGGACACCACATCTCTGGCCCAGGACACCACATCTCTGGCCCAGGACACCACATCTCTGGCCCAGGACACCACATCTCTGGCCCAGGACACCACATCTCTGGTCCATGACACCACATCTCTGGCCCAGGACACCATATCTCTGGCCCAGGACACCACATCTCTGACCCAGGACACCACATCTCTGACCCAGGACACCACATCTCTGGCCCAGGACACCACATCTCTGGCCCAGGACACCACATCTCTGGCCCAGAACACCACATCTCTGACCCAGGACACCACATCTCTGGCCCAGGACACCACATCTCTGGCCCAGGACACCACATCTCTGACACCACACCACATCTCTGGCCCAGGACACCACATCTCTGGCCCAGGACACCACATCTCTGGCCCAGGACACCACATCTCTGGCCCAGGACACCACATCTCTGGCCCAGGACACCACATCTCTGGCCCAGGACACCACATCTCTGGCCCAGGACACCACATCTCTGGCCCAGGACACCACATCTCTGGCCCAGGACACCACATCTCTGGCCCAGGACACATCTCTGGCCCAGGACACCACATCTCTGGCCCAGGACACCACATCTCTGGCCCAGGACACCACATCTCTGGCCCAGGACACCACATCTCTGGCCCAGGACACCACATCTCTGGCCCCACATCTCTGGCCCAGGACACCACATCTCTGGCCCAGGACACCACATCTCTGGCCCAGGACACCACATCTCTGGCCCAGGACACCACATCTCTGGCCCAGGACACCACATCTCTGGCCCAGGACACCACATCTCTGGCCCAGGACACCACATCTCTGGCCCAGGACACCACATCTCTGGCCCAGGACACCACATCTCTGGCCCAGGACACCACATCTCTGGCCCAGGACACCACATCTCTGGCCCAGGACACCACATCTCTGGCCCAGGACACCACATCTCTGGCCCAGGACACCACATCTCTGGCCCAGGACACCACATCTCTGGCCCAGGACACCACATCTCTGGCCCAGGACACATCTCTGGCCCAGGACACCACATCTCTGGCCCAGGACACCACATCTCTGGCCCAGGACACATCTCTGGCCCAGGACACATCTCTGGCCCAGGACAGCAATTATTACGTTTCGTTTCCGTCCAGTGTAATCTATTGATTTAGTAAAATAGTAAAAAATTGTAATTGCTGGAATAACTCCTCGCCATAACTTGAGAATGACTCAACGGATCGGCTTGACATTTTCACCACTGGTGTTGTTTCCTGACCACAAAACTCTCCCTCCATGTGGATCAATTTGCTAATTTTATTGAATAAATAATGACATTTAATTTTTTTATTCTATAATTAAAGAATGGTTAATCTGACTGCCTTCAAAATATTATTGACAATGTTTTTTTATAAGACGGCTGACGGCTGCTACACGGCTGACGGCTGCTACACGGCTGACGGCTGCTACACGGCTGACGGCTTCTACACGGCTGAAGGCTGCTACACGGCTGACGGCTGCTACACGGCTGACGGCTGCTACACGGCTGACGGCTGCTACACGGCAGACTTCCTAAGAATCGATGCAAACTTAAAATTTTACTGAAATAGTTAAAAAAATTGGTGACATTGGAATCAAATCAGTTACTGAAGAATACCTTTTCTGATCGGCTTCAAACTTCAACCATAGGAGAGCTTTATTAAACCCCAGTTTATCACTAACCTTGAGATGTACAAATATCATTTTGTCAATTTTATTTAGCAAATTGTTTTCCTGGTAATAACAAGTGAACGCTTCTTCTGATCAGCTTCAAACCTTAAATGCTAATGTATCTTACAATATATTAGAATTATTTTTGGACTGTGAGGGCGCTAATTTTAAAGTTTTTCTTCTTACGAATTTAATCAATTTTTTTTTTAAATCAAAGAATTTTTTTTTTTTTACAGAATTTTAGAAAATTTTAAATGGAGTGCAAATAAGAAAACAAAAGGTCTAAAAAGTATCCTTGGTTTAATGATGTTGTTCTGTTTAACGAGGAGAGACTTATTTTTCGGATCATTCTCAGTAATGTTTTCGTGTGCAGTCTCTCAAATTTTCGTTTATTACTTGAAAATGTATTAGATTTCATCATATTTTCAAAGGTTGAGTCATGTAAGTTGCACAAGATTCTTGGAGTGTTTGAACTCGTGGATGATCTATGTGTAATGTTACGTTAGTCACTCCCAGATATTACTTTCCTTGTGATAGGTGGACACAAGCTTCTATCATCACCTTCAATAATTCATCACTGGTTTATCCCACACAGAAGAAAGTTGGTATATTAATAGGGTATTTACATACCTTTTTGCCAGCTTTGGTTTCCAGATGATATACTATTATTTGATATTATTACATTATTTTGCCATGTTTCCGGTGAGAGGCTCTTTTTCCAAGGAACTGGACTTATCCTTCCCATGCATGGATCGAATTTTAATGTCTTCCATTCCACAGACCCTATTTGACCCCTAAGGTTTTAGCGCCTTCCTCTGATTAAAATATAATTGTGGGTAGCCTAGGTCCGTATTGGTTTATACATTGTGTGAAATAGATGGAAGGTTTCAGGAGTGCCGGCTGTGTAGGCTGTGTAGGCTGTGTAGGCTGTGTAGGCGACAATTTTGTTGGATTCTCTGAAATGACTTGAAAACATTTCTTTTTCTGATCCTCCTAAATCAAAATAGTTACTGTGAAGTAACTGGAGAATGTCTCTTCTCATCAACAAATAAGTCAGTGTTTGATTTATTTAGTTCTCCTCGGTTATACGAACTTAATGTTCCTTTATGTGCCTACACATCTATGTTGTCCCCTTTACACCATTGTTAAAGATTTTTATGTTATGTACACTAAGCTTACAATAAACTTTACTTGCTTTTTTAAAAGCTGTTCAGTTCTCCATTAAGTCCGGAATGATTTTGACTTGTGTAGATTCCAGTTTACACTTTCTCGGAAGAAATTGTAAAATTGAAATAATGTTGATTACTGATAGATCAACATCTGCTCAGCTTCAGGATTATTGTGTTCCTGTATTGTATTATACACAAAAACTGAGGCGGAGGTCACTGGGGATATGTAATTCAGGGATACCTTCCTCAGAGGTCACTGGGGATATGTAATTCAGGGATACCTTCCTCAGAGGTCATTGGGGATATGTAATTCAGGGATACCTTCCTCGGAGGTCACTGGGGATATGTAATACAGGGATACCTTCCTCAGAGGTCACTGGGGATATGTAATACAGGGATACCTTCCTCGGAGGTCACTGGGGATATGTAATTCAGGGATACCTTCCTCGGAGGTCACTGGGGATATGTAATACAGGGATACCTTCCTCGGAGGTCACTGGGGATATGTAATACAGGGATACCTTCCTCGGAGGTCACTGGGGATATGTAATACAGGGATACCTTCCTCGGGCTGCGCCGCTACGGAAAAACATCCAGCATTTATAATTATAATAAGACATGAGACAACTGTGAAGTTCAGATAATATTAATTATACCAGGTGAAAGAGTAATGTGTATTACCTACATTTGAAATGCACATTACACCTTCACTTTTTGGGAGAATTTGCATGAAACGTAGGAATAATTTTTATTAATTATCTTGAATTATTATTCTCATGGTATAGGAAAATAGGAAGCATCAGAATGAGACATATCTTCAACACTTGGGTATATCTATTATGAATGAGACATATCTTCAGCACTTGGGTATATCTATTATGAATGAGACATATCTTCAGCACTTGGGTATATCTATTATGAATGAGACATATCTTCAACACTTGGGTATATCTATTATGAATGAGACATATCTTCTACACTTGGGTATATCTATTATGAATGAGACATATCTTCAACACTTGGGTATATCTATTATGAATGAGACATATCTTCAGCACTTGGGTATATCTATTATGAATGAGACATATCTTCAACACTTGGGTATATCTATTATGAATGAGACATATCTTCTACACTTGGGTATATCTATTATGAAGGTGTTTCACCAACCAGTGACTTTATTAATCTGTTACATTCTTGCAAGAAACGAATTTAAAGAAAGTACGTAACAAGAAATTAAAAAGTGAGTGAGAATGAACGAGGAGAATATGAGGGAAGTGAATATGAAGTAAATAAATAGAAAAGGAAAGAGTATGAAGGAAGTGAGTGAAGGAGAGAGCAGGTTAATAGCGGGGAAACGTAGTATGGAATTATGGAATGTGTAAAGCAGGTGAACTGAACTATAACAATTATAGTATAATATGTGAGTGATTTATGGCAGGAAAGTGAATGTTAGAATTGTGATTGATGGAAGAGACGATATATCAATAAGATATTTGTATTAATGTTTACACTGAAACATTAAAGTCAACAAAACTTGCTAGTGAATGTTTATATTTATGTGTACATGTGTCTGTAGCTTTAAACATTTCCGTCCTTTACATTTAGAAAACATGAGCAAATAGAAAGGTTATAAATTTGTTGCAGTTTTCTTTGTTAGTTCAGACAAACACATCCAAAACACTCAACTATCTACAAAACAAAAAGTACATAAATATAATTGTACAATGTTTCCATGGGAAAATATTTAAATTATGTAATATACTGTGTAGCATAAGTAGAAGTCTGGATTTCTCAATAAGTGGCCACTCCATTATGGTCTAGCTGGTTGAGTACTTGTTCTTGTCTGGCTGGACTACAGTCGAACCTTCCAAGGCGAGTGTAATTATGAGGCGCAGATTTCTGTGTGTCCTCCCTTGTAATTGCATCAGTCTGTATATCATGATATTAAAATATTTATGTTATAATATCATATATGGAATGTGCTCAGTGGGGTGGTTACTCTTGAAAAGTAAAGTTCCTCTGTGAGGAGATGCTGTGTTTGGGGTTCACAGCTTTCAACGTCCCCCTCTTGAGTTGTATGACATTTTTATGCACTAGTTTTTATTTGACGAAAGATTCTTTTTATATTTGCTTCGCTTTCATTTTCAGACCACATGAAAATTTTCAAAAAAATAATTCTCAAGAATTTGGCATTGCGACGTGAAAATCTTGAAAATACATTCTGTTTATTTAAGAAGTTTGCACTCGCCTTAATTCTCTATTGCGTTGAATTATCTAAGTTGTTACCTTAATTAATTAAGATATGTTCATAAGCCAGTAACAGGAGAGTGTAATCTTAACTGTAGTTTGCAACAAGGTTCTGATTATTCTAAATAAGCTCAGTTGGAGCACCACACATCTTAAGTGTGAACATGAATCCTGATATTGTTCTGCCACATGGAAGACCGAGTCATTTTGTTGAAGAATATAGAAACAAGGTTGAGAGATATATAAGAAAATTCAAAGTGCAGTGTGACCTAGAAAAGTATGAGGCAGCATAAATAAAAAGTTAGACATGAAGAGATAACACAGTATATAAAAAAACTGTAAAATATAAAATACTCTTTCCAATCCAGTGAAAAATTCTAGCCTCTGGCGGACATAATGTTTGGGACAAATGGACATCAGCAGCTCATGACACCATCATCTTAAGTCATGCTGTGTCCTCCAGACTTTGTATACAGTATTTGTGTAGCTGTATAAATATTTTATAGAAACTTGTACACAAATGTAAACAGAGTTAAAATAGTATAAGTAAACAAAAGTGAGGCAGCTGTGAGTGATGGTCAGTGATGCAGCCTGACCATGACGCCTTCTTGTGAGTGATGGTCAGTGATGCAGCCTGACCATGACGCCTTCTTGTGAGTGTGGTTAGTGATGCAGCCTGACCATAACGCCTTCTTGTGAGTGTGGTCAGTGATGCAGCCTGACCATGACGCCTTCTTGTGAGTGTGGTCAGTGATGCAGCCTGATCATGACGCCTTCTTGTGAGTGATGGTCAGTGACGCAGCCTGACCATGACGCCTTCTTGTGAGTGATGGTCAGTGATGCAGCCTGACCATGACGCCTTCTTGTGAGTGATGGTCAGTGACGCAGCCTGACCATGACGCCTTCTTGTGAGTGTGGTCAGTGATGCAGCCTGACCATGACGCCTTCTTGTGAGTGTGGTCAGTGATGCAGCCTGACCATGACGCCTTCTTGTGAGTGTGGTCAGTGATGCAGCTTGACCATGACGCCTTCTTGTGAGTGATGGTCAGTGATGCAGCCTGACCATGACGCCTTCTTGTGAGATTGGTTTTCTCACTCTTTTCTTCGTTGCTCTTTTTTTGTATTGTCAGAAATTATGTAACCACGAACTTAACTGCATTATGAAAGTTTTACTCTACAGCATCAACACAATTTTGCGTTCTTGAATTAGACTAAACGTCTTCTAAAATACTTATATGTTATTGCTCACTAAACGCATAAAAGTCAAAATATTTGCTGACTACATTACCATTATAATGTATTATAATATAAAAATAACATTTAATAAAGATCATTAACAGCATAATGTTAAGTCTTTCTCTACTTATTGAAAGTTCAGGAAACATACTGCCATAATAAATTATTCTAGATTTAAATTTAACATTTACGAAAATACTTGGACAGTATTTAAACATCTCTGAAAACCATTTGGAAAAAGTGTTAAATATAACCAAGAACACGACATGTACAGGTATGTTAACTGTTACTTTTTTGACAGAAACAGTTAGTAGTTAGAGTATTGTTAAAAATCAGAGAAAACATTGTCTGCTGCAACAAAGACTAAAAGGCTAAAGGTGAAGACACACTATATATGTTTTATTGTTCATGAACATAAAAAGTTGATAAAAGGTCCACCATCAACACTAATAAAAATTTTGAAACAATCATTAGAAACTTTTTTTCTTTTCAGGCCAAATTTTGAAGGCTTCATGGCAAATGTGTAACCACAGAGTGAGTTTTAAATTTCACTCAAATTTTCTGTTATGCTTCACGTGAAATACTGAGTTTTCGACTTCCCAGGGTAATTATAGACTGTTTTTGAAAACAGTTTATAAAAACCAGCTACTCATGTAGCCTGACTTACTTTACACTTCATCAAGACCTTCCAGACAAACACGAAGAACTTTCCGTTCTGTATAAATTGTGGCATCAACATATTTCCAACACAAAAAAACTGTCCTAAGTAAATATGTCAAAGACTTGGCACATAAGACCAGCATTTGCAAGATAAAAATAACAAAGAATGACTCACTTTACAAACCATTGTATCAAAATTAATGAAGGAGATAAAAATAAACGTGATTACAGTTATTACTTATAAATAACCAATTATTAAATATAATCTTATTCATTACATAATCGCAAAAGGGAATCAGATATAAGTAATAGAATTATCTCGCTTGAGTAAGATGAAAAAATAACAACATACAAACATGAATATTCTTAGACTTGGTGACCATCACAGTGGTGTAAGTACTGTGTGTATGTATTGTGTGTGTATGTATTGTGTGTGTATGTATTGTGTGTGTATGTGTGAAACATTTTTTTGTATTTGTACGAATGCATACTTGAGCATATGTATTCATATGCATGATTGTGCATGTGTATTTATACGAATATGTATACATCTGCATATATGTGTCTATCACTACCACCGACGCTGCCAGCGAAGCTGTGATAGTGATGACTGAAGTTTACAGGAGTTCTGAAGGTGGTAAGAAGGGAAAATATAGGAAATGAATATTAACGCGGAAAAATGGAAGAAGTATGAATGAAGTGAATATGAAAAAAGTGAAAATGAAAGAAATATTGATGGAGGAAGTTTGCAGTAAGTGAATTTGAAGGACGAAAGTTTTAAGGAAATACATACGAAATTAGTGAGAATGAACGAGGAGAATATGAGGAAAGTGAATATAAAGTAAATAAATAAAAACAGAGTAAGAAGGAAGCCAATTTAAAATAAGTGAGTATGAAGGAAGTGAATGAAGCAGTCAGCAGGTTAATAGTGGGAAACTTAGTATGGATTAATGGAACGTATAAAGCAGGTGAAATAAAGTACAAGAATTGTTGAAGGGTTTGTTGAGTGTGTTTGTACAAGAAGGGAAGATATACAAACATTAACAGTGATAAAGTTTGTACAAGAAGGGAAGATATACAAACATTAACAGTGATAAAGTTTGTACAAGAAGGGAAGATATACAAACATTAACAGTGATAAAGTTTGTACAAGAAGGGAAGATATACAAACATTAACAGTGATAAAGTTTGTACAAGAAGGGAAGATATACAAACATTAACAGTGATAAAGTTTGTACAAGAAGGGAAGATATACAAACATTAACAGTGATAAAGTTTGTACAAGAAGGGAAGATATACAAACATTAACAGTGACAAAGTTTGTACAAGAAGGGAAGATATACAAACATTAACAGTGACAAAGTTTGTACAAGAAGGGAAGATATACAAACATTAACAGTGATAAAGTTTGTAGTTTCTTGATATCGGAATATAAACAAAGCACAAGGCTCCTAACTACCTAATTCATACCTTCACTGACGAGGATGATGAAGATGTTGAAATTAAACTTGACGATCCACAGGACCAGGCTAATTTGATGGGTGATGTATGGGAGAAAATTCTCTCCCACAATAACAGTCGTCAATTTAACAATAATCATTATCAGTTGGTAAATGAATGGAGAGATGAGAACTTGGATGATCTACAACCACTACCTTCCATCGATACTTCAACTCTTGAAGATACCCACCCGCTTACTAGACCTATTACATTACTCGAGATGAGTCAGGTTATTGGAAGAATGCGAAATAGAGCCCCTGGTCTCTCTGGAATAACAATGAAACAAAGTTCCTACCCAGAAATTGTAAACAGTCTTTGGTTAATATCTTTAATGCCATCTTGGCCTCAGGACATTTTCCAGTGGTTTTTAAGACTGCTAGGATGATCTTTCTTGCTAAGCCCAACAACGACATCCATCAACCAGGGAACTATAGACCTATATCTTTATTTGAAGTCACTAGAAAAGTTCTTGAGAAGATCATTTCCAACAGACTGAACTACTATATGGAGTTTAATCACCTTTTTACTGAAAAACAATTTGGCTTTAGAACACACAGAGGTACCCATCATGCAATAAATATTATTTTCGATATTGTAGCAAGTCTAAAACATCAGGGCAATCTTGCCCTAATTGCCACCAGAGATGTTCATAAAGCTTTTGATAGCTTATCGCATGATGGTCTTATATACAAACTTATTGACCTACCAGACCATAACTGGACCTTTCTCAGATTAATATATAACTTCTTAACTCAAAGAAAAATCATTCCCACCTTTCATGGCAGGTCGACAGAACCTTTTATACCAACAGCTGGTGTCCCACAAGGTTCTTGTCTTAGTCCAATTCTATTCAACATTTATGTGAATGACCTTCCTCATCCAGAGTTTAATGATACAATTATAACGCAGTTTGCAGATGATGTTATCCATGTCGTCTCATCAACTCCGGTAACAGGAAAATACAAGCATGAGAGAGTCATAGAAAAAATGAATATTGAACTTCGTCGAACATCTAATTGGGAAAAGAAATGGAGAATTACGACTAACCCTGACAAAGTCCTGGTTAGCACGATAGCATGTTTTTCATCAACCATCGAAGATAAGGGGGGTATCTCCATCAGAGGTTCACCTGTAGCCATTAGAAACCCTAACAAGATCTTGGGATATGAAATAGACAGGCTACTCCACTCAACATCTCATGTAAATAAAAAGATCAACATAGCCAAAGCCGGTCTTAACAGTCTCTTTAGATTTAATCAAGCCCCTCCACATGTCAAAAAACATCTGTATAAAATGATAATAAGACCTATACTCGAATACCCATGTGTCCCAATGTCATTAACATCAAAGACCAACATGCTACGGTTGCAACGGGTCCAGAATAGAGATCTCCGCTTCATTACGGGTACCAGGAGGAGAGACAAAGTTAAAATGGCAGATTTACACCTACAACAAGATATTACTGCCTTAAATGTACGCCTTGACACCCTGAAGAAGAAACAACTCAATGCAATGCAAGAACTCTACAAGCCAGATAGAGAACATCCTCTCCAAGTTGAAAATACCACGGATTATATCAATACTCCTCCTCACAGGACTCAAAGAATGACTCTCCCACAGAAGGTCCGTCGTTTTATCCATAAAGACGATTACCATCGACCAATGATCTTGAGCAACCTCCCTGCAGATGAAGATGATTGGGTAACACCAGAACCCTTCTATGTTTACTAAGAAAATCATGTATAACATTCTACTGTTAAAATTATGCTACATTTACTATGGCGGGACACCACCTTGTAAGAAGCTAATGTGTCAAGTAATTCTTTATAAACTGGCCAGAAAATTATTGCCTTCATTGTCGTTTAAATATCCGTTGTGCAATCGGAAAAAAAAGCAATTGTAACTTGCATATTTACTACCAATTCAGAGTCATGTACTTATATATCTGTTATATCTATGTGACTCTGATGGGTTAGTATTATACCCCTTCAAGAATATTTTATTATTCCACATACACTTTTTAAATTACACCAAAGTGGTTGGGCCACTTACCTTTTATATCCTACCTCACTCCCCCCTCCCACCCTTTTCCAAGATTTCTATCCTTACCCATCCTTCTTCCTTACCCATCTTACCAAAGCTCTGGTCACAAGAAGAATATAAACATTAAAATTTGTAATAATTATAGTAGAATAATTGTGTTTGTTGATTATGGGAGGTAAAGCGTGTGTTGGAACTGTGGTTGATGGAGTGGTAGAAGAGACAAAATATGAGCAGAATAGAACAGGTTGAGCTGAGGAAAGTAGCTGGATATGTGGGTCAGTCTTTATACTGACACATTAAATTCAACAAAACTTATATAACGACTAAGTTACACATTAAAGAAAACTTTATTAAAATAGCTTGATAACTTGATGAAGTTATGTACTAATGAGTTAGTGTATATATCAAGGATTATTTTTTGTGTGTGTACATTTAAATATTTTCGTCTTTGACATTTAGAAAACATAAGGAAAATGAAGTTTTGTTAGTTTATAGCAGTATTATTGTTCGTACATTGTTCGTACATTGTTCGTACAGAGAAACACATGCAAAACACTCACCGAAGCATTAAAAAAAACCTACAGAAATATGCTTACAAAATTTTTCTATCGGAAAATTAAATTATCTAAGTACACTCTGTAGCATAAGTAGAAGTCTGGATTTCTCAGTAAGTGGCCACTCCATTGCGGTCTAGCTGGTTGAGGACTTGTTCTTGTCTGGCTGGACTATAGTCGAACCTTCCAAAGCGAGTGTAGTTATGAGGCGCAGATTTCTGTGTGTCCTCCCTTGTAATTACATCAGTCTGTATATCATGATATTAAAACATTTATGTTATAACATCATATATGGAATGTGCTCAGTGGGGTGGTTACTCTTGAAAAGTTAAGTTCCTCTGTGAGGAGATGCTGTGTTTGGGGTTCACAACTTTCAACGTCCCCCTCTTGAGTTGTATACCATTTCTTTGAACTAATCTTTATTTAATGTTTTATTTTCATTTTCAAACAAGAAAATTTTCGAAAAATATTTTTCAACAATTGGGGATTGTAATGTCAAATTCTTCTAGAAAATCCGGTGTGAGTATTTAAGTATTTTCCCCTAGCAATGTGTACATATATTTGAATTATCTTAGTGTTTACATCAATTAAATAAGATATGTTCTTAAGCCAGTAAATGGAGATTGTAATCTTAAATGAAGTTTGGAACAAGGTTCTAAATATTCTGAACAAGTTCAGATCTAGCAGCACATATCTCAAGTGAGGAGATGATTGTCGATATTGTTTTTTTTTAACATAAAGAGAATTGATCCAAGTCGTTCAATAATATAGAAAAAACTTGAGATATGTAACCCAGAACACAAAGAACAGTGTGGCCTGCAAGAGTATAAGGCAGCAAGTACAAGACGAAGGGAAACATTGGTACCTTATACAACAAACTGAGAAGTATATGGTGACCTGGCAGAAACATATTCTGTCGCCACACGGACTGCTGTTGTTAATGAGATCACTTTTGAGCGCATCTTCACCTGTAGTACATCTTACGTTTTCACATGTAGTTAGTCTTACACCTTCACTTATAGTTCACCTTGTACCTTCACCGGTTAATATAAATTAGAGAATAAATTTTATACCGTCGTCATACGACAATTGGCTAATCATAAAACGTTTTGCAAGTACATTAGTGTTCACTCTGGTGCGTAAACAACCCAGGTGTTCACTATGGTGAGTAAACAACACTGGTGTTTACTATGGTGAGTAAACAACCCAGGTGTTCACTATGGTGAGTAAACAACACTGGTGTTTACTATGGTGAGTAAACAACCAAGGTGTTCACTATGGTGAGTAAACAACACTGGTGTGTTCACCATGGTGAGTAAACAACCCAGGTGTTCACTATTGTGAGTAAACAACACTGGTGTTCACTATGGTGAGTAAACAACCCAGGTGTTCACTATGGTGAACCAACAACACTGGTGTTCACCATGGTGGGTAAACAACCCAGGTTGTGCTGCTGGGTCTGGTACAGTGCTCCATACTTGAGTGGAGATGATCAGACTGGATGGGTCATTGGGCTAATCCGAGGGGTGGTCATTGGTCTAATCCGTGGGGGGGGGGAGACATGGACCTGCTCCGCATGGATCAGTAGACCTGTTGCAGTGTTCCTTCTTTCTTATGTTTTTATGTTCTTATGTTCACTATGGTAAGTAAACAACACTGTTCGCTATGATGAGTAAACAACACTAGTGCTCACTCTGGTGAGCGAACAATACTAGTGTTCACTCTGGTGAGCGAACAATACTAGTGTTCACTCTGGTGAGCGAACAATACTAGTGTTCACTCTGGTGAGCGAACAATACTAGTGTTCGCTCTGGTGAGCGAACAATACTAGTGTTCGCTCTGGTGAGCGAACAATACTAGTGTTCGCTCTGGTGAGCGAACAACACTAGTGTTCACTATGTTAAGTAAACAACACTTGTGTTCAGTCTGTTGAGTGAAAAACATTTTTCAGTATAGCGAGTAAACAACAGTGATGTTCACTATGAACATTGATAATAACATTTATGTTCACTCACATTAATGTTTACTCGTGTAACTAAATTGTTCAGTACAGTGAGCGACCGATATTAATATTTACAATGGAAAGAGAACAACGATAATGTTCACTAGGATGAGTGAACAATGGTAGGTGATCAACGATAATGTTCACTAGGATGAGTGAACAATAGTAGGTGATCAACTATAATGTTCAGTAGGTTGAGTGAACAATTGTGAGTGAACAGCGATAATGTTCACTAAGATGAGTGAACAATGGTGAGTGAACAACAACAGTGTTCATTATGGTGAACGAACGCACGCAAGAACAATGTTGTTGTTCAATATGGTGAATGAAGGCGTAGAATAACAGCATTTATGTTCAATATTAAGAGTCAACACGTTCAATAATAACAATACTGTGTGTGCGTGTGCGTGTGCGTGTGTGAGTGTGAGTGTGAGTGTGAGTGTGAGTGTAAGTGTAAGTGTAAGTGTGAGTGCAAGTGCAAGTGTAAGTGTAAGTGTAAGTGTGTGTGTGTGTGTGTGTGTGTGTGTGTGTGTGTGTGTGTGTGTGTGTGTGTGTGTGTACTCACCTAGTTGTACTCACCTAGTTGAGGTTGCGGGGGTCGAGTCCGAGCTCCTGGCCCCGCCTCTTCACTGATCGCTACTAGGTCACTCTCCCTGAGCCGTGAGCTTTATCATACCTCTGCTTAAAGCTATGTATGGATCCTGCCTCCACTACATCGCTTCCCAAACTATTCCACTTACTGACTACTCTGTGGCTGAAGAAATACTTCCTAACATCCCTGTGATTCATCTGTGTCTTCAGCTTCCAACTGTGTCCCCTTGTTACTGTGTCCAATCTCTGGAACATCCTGTCTTTGTCCACCTTGTCAATTCCTCTCAGTATTTTCTATGTCGTTATCATGTCCCCCCTATCTCTCCTGTCCTCCAGTGTCGTCAGGTTGATTTCCCTTAACCTCTCCTCGTAGGACATACCTCTTAGCTCTGGGACTAGTCTTGTTGCAAACCTTTGCACTTTCTCTAGTTTCTTCACGTGCTTGGCTAGGTGTGGGTTCCAAACTGGTGCCGCATACTCCAATATGGGCCTAACATACACGGTGTACAGGGTCCTGAATGATTCCTTATTAAGATGTCGGAATGCTGTTCTGAGGTTTGCTAGGCGCCCATATGCTGCAGCAGTTATTTGGTTGATGTGCGCTTCAGGAGATGTGCCTGGTGTTATACTCACCCCAAGATCTTTTTCCTTGAGTGAGGTTTGTAGTCTCTGACCCCCTAGACTGTACTCCGTCTGCGGCCTTCTTTGCCCTTCCCCAATCTTCATGACTTTGCACTTGGTGGGATTGAACTCCAGGAGCCAATTGCTGGACCAGGTCTGCAGCCTGTCCAGATCCCTTTGTAGTTCTGCCTGGTCTTCGATCGAGTGAATTCTTCTCATCAACTTCACGTCATCTGCAAACAGGGACACCTCAGAGTCTATTCCTTCCGTCATGTCGTTCACAAATACCAGAAACAGCACTGGTCCTAGGACTGACCCCTGCGGGACCCCGCTGGTCACAGGTGCCCACTCTGACACCTCGCCACGTACCATGACTCGCTGCTGTCTTCCTGACAAGTATTCCCTGATCCATTGTAGTGCCTTCCCTGTTATCCCTGCTTGGTCCTCCAGTTTTTGCACCAATCTCTTGTGTGGAACTGTGTCAAACGCCTTCTTGCAGTCCAAGAAAATGCAATCCACCCACCCCTCTCTCTCTTGTCTTACTGCTGTCACCATGTCATAGAACTCCAGTAGGTTTGTGACACAGGATTTCCCGTCCCTGAAACCATGTTGGCTGCTGTTGATGAGATCATTCCTTTCTAGGTGTTCCACCACTCTTCTCCTGATAATCTTCTCCATGATTTTGCATACTATACATGTCAGTGACACTGGTCTGTAGTTTAATGCTTCATGTCTGTCTCCTTTTTAAAAGATTGGGACTACATTTGCTGTCTTCCATGCCTCAGGCAATCTCCCTGTTTCGATAGATGTATTGACTATTGTTGTTAGGGGTACACATAGCGCCTCTGCTCCCTCTCTCAATACCCATGGGGAGATGTTATCTGGCCCCATTGCCTTTGAGGTATCTAGCTCACTCAGAAGCCTCTTCACTTCTTCCTCGGTTGTGTGCACTGTGTCCAGCACTTGGTGGTGTGCCCCACCTCTCCGTCTTTCTGGAGTCCCTTCTGTCTCCTCTGTGAACACTTCTTTGAATCTCTTGTTGAGTTCTTCACATACTTCACGGTCATTTCTTGTTGTCTCTCCTCCTTCCTTCCTTAGCCTGATTACCTGGTCCTTGACTGTTGTTTTCCTCCTGATGTGGCTGTACAACAGTTTCGGGTCAGATTTGGCTTTCGCTGCTATGTCATTTTCATATTGTCTTTGGGCCTCCCTTCTTATCTGTGCATATTCGTTTCTGGCTCTACGACTGTTCTCCTTATTCTCCTGGGTCCTTTGCCTTCTATATTTCTTCCATTCCCTAGCACACTTGGTTTTTGCCTCCCTGCACCTTTGGGTAAACCATGGGCTCATCCTGGCTTTTTCATTAATCCTGTTACCCTTGGGTACAAACCTCTCCTCAGCCTCCTTGCATTTTGTTGCTACATATTCCATCATCTCATTAACTGGCTTCCCTGCCAGTTCTCTGTCCCACTGAACCCCGTTCAGGTAGTTCCTCATTCCTGTGTAGTCCCCTTTCTTGTAGTTTGGCTTCATTCGTCCTGGCCTTCCTGCTTCTCCCTCCACTTGTAGCTCTACTGTGTATTCGAAGCTTAAAACCACATGGTCACTGGCCCCAAGGGGTCTTTCATATGTGATGTCCTCGATATCTGCACTACTCAAGGTGAATACTAAGTCCAGCCTTGCTGGTTCATCCTCTCCTCTCTCTCTTGTAGTGTCCCTTACGTGTTGGCACATGAAGTTTTCCAGTACCACCTCCATCATCTTAGCCCTCCATGTATCTTGGCCCCCATGTGGGTCCAAGTTCTCCCAATCGATCTCCTTGTGGTTAAAGTCACCCATGATCAGGAGCTTTGCCCTGCATGCATGAGCTCTTCTGGCCACTCTAGCCAGTGTGTCAACCATCGCTCTATTGCTCTCGTCGTACTCTTGCCTTGGCCTCCTGCTGTTCTGTGGTGGGTTATACATCACTGCTATTACCACCTTGGGACCTCCAGAGTGAAGTGTTCCCACTATGTAATCACTTTCTTCTCCGCTGTCTCCTCTCTCCAGCTCATCAAAATTCCAGCGATTTTTGATCAGCAACGCTGTGTGTGTGTATGTGTATGTACATGGTAATGCATGACTCCTGTTGGTTGTTGATATAATCAACAAAGAAAAGAAAAACTAAGAATTCAAACAGTGTTTCATATATTTAAGCAGTGATCAGATAACTTATAAATACTTTTATAATTATAACAAACGAATTCAGTAATTTCTCTGGGCAACATCTCTACAAAAACTGAAAACATTAACAAAAATTGGCATAAAAAAACAGTAAATTGATTGAGAGCGGAAACAATGATCATGAAGTACACAAACCTCCAGTAACCATCAACAGGTCTTTACCAGACCCACCCAGGAGTGACACACTCTCACAACTGTCACCTTCACAACAGTCACATTTACATGACTAACTAACTTCACGAACATCACCTTCACTTCATTGACATTTACAAGACTAGCTACCTTCACGAACATCACCTTCACTTCAGTCACATTTACAAGACTAGCTAACTTCACGAACATCACCTTCACTACAGTGACATTTACAAGACTAGCTACTTTCACGAACATCACCTTCACTACAGTGACATTTACAAGACTAGCTACCTTCACGAACATCACCTTCACTACAGTGACATTTACAAAACTTGCTAAGTTCACGAACATTACCTTCACTTCAGTGACATTTACAAGACTAGCTAACTTCACGAACATCACCTGAACTACTTCTAAGAAGTCGTATGATTCTAAATTCCCAGTCAAGAAATTCCAATCAATATGACTAAAGTTAAAGTCTCCTAGAATTACTACATTATCGTGCCTTTTGGCCCTAACAATTTCCTCCCATAGTAGTCTCCCCTGGTCCCTATCTAAGTTTGGGGGACGGTATATCACTCCTAAAATTAATTTTGCATGCCCCTCTGAAAATTCTATCCAAACATGGCACCATAAACAAGGATTGTTGCTGATGAAAGATTGAATGTAAAGCAAAAGGAGAAGGTCAGTAAGATCAATGTTACAGAGAAAAATTCCAAACACTGAAATCAAACTAATGAAGTATTGAAATCTACGAGAAAATATAGGTGAGTACACACACACACACACACACACACTTGTCAGGAAGACAGCAGCGAGTCATGGTACGTGGCGAGGTGTCAGAGTGGGCACCTGTGACCAGCGGGGTCCCACAGGGGTCAGTCATAGGACCAGTGCTGTTTCTGGTATTTGAGAACGACATGACGGAAGGAATAGACTCTGAGGTGTCCCTGTTTGCAGATGACGTGAAGTTGATGAGAAGAATTCACTCGATCCACACACACACACACACACACACACACACACACACACACACACACACACACACACACACACACACACACACACACACACACACACACACACAATTGGAAGTTGAAGACTTCGTGGAGTCACAGAGATGTTAGGAAGTATTTCTTCAGTCATAGAGTTGTCAGGAAGTGGAATAGTCTGGAAAGTGATGTAGTGGAGGCATGGAGCAGGGAGAGTGACCTAGTAGCGACCAGTGAAGAGGCGCGGCCTGGAGCTATGGATCGACCCCTGCAACCACAATTAGGTGAGTACAAGCGGGCACATAAACTACAACACATAATACTCTCGTCCAGGTATAACATGTATGTAAATGCAAATTCCTAAGTACATGTACTGTATATAATCTGAGCCTTATATCACTCATACTTGTGTGAACATTCTCATTAAGATTCGATTCCTGCATCTGCATTTAAGAACATTCTCATTAAGATTCGATTCCTGCATCTACGAACAGGTGAGTACAAAATAAGTGCGTAAACACACACACACACACACACACACACGAGCACACTAGCACGCACAAGCACACATTCACATTTTCATTGCATGTTCCCCTTTATCATTGACGTCTGCCTTGTGTGTACAGATACGTGTGTTTATTGATCACGACTTTCTCTTTGCAACGTGAACATGTTCAACTCATATTTACGTTCCCTGTTTTTTTTTCCATAATTTTTATACGAATATCAACTTCCTTTCTCTCGCCTCTCCTCTGCGTTGGCAAGATGCACTGTTACTTCGACTCACGAAATCGCAATTACACGATTGCAAACAAACCATTCCACGGGTGGGGTTAGAACCCGCTATCAGAGTCTCAAAACTTGCTAATGCGTCGGTCTGGAGTTTTGAGAGTCTGATCGCGGGTTCTAACCCCACCCGTGGTATGGTTTATGATACACTGTTCTATACGATTATTAAAAGGTCAATGATATTCTAAAGTATAAATATGTCAGCGTTACTCCCCAGGGTAAGAATGTTAGTACTACGGATGTTCAAACTTACTCTCAAGTGTGAACTCGGTATTACTAGTCACTCTGAACGCGTTAGTTTTACTAAAAATATAAACACATTTATGTTGATAAATGGTACAGAGAACCGATAAGTTGATAAATTAGATTGTTCAGCTGCCCAAGACTGTTCAACTGCCTCCCAGCATACATAAGAGGGATTACCAATAGACCCCTGGCTGTCAAGAAGGCGCTGGACAGGTAATTAAAGTCAGTACCTGGCCAACCAGGCTGTGGTTCGTATGTCGATTTACGTGAGGCCAGCAGTAACAGCCTGGTTAATCAGGCCCTGATCCACCATGAGGCCTGGTCTCAGACCGGTCCGCGGGGGCATTGACCCCCGAAACCCTCTCCAGGTATGTCTAACACTTGGGTATCTTTATTGTAGAAACGTTTCGCCACAGTGTGGTTTTATCAGTCCAATACAAAGAAGAATGATAAAGATCAGAAGGAGTTTGAGGTAATCAGTCCCTCAACTTGACCTCGATGTAATGAGTCCATCAATCTTGGTGAACATACAGCATATGCACAAAGGGTCTTATATACTGTAGACAGGTGAGGTGAAGCAGAATTAGACAGTGTCACCTTTTATAAATCCGTAGGTGGAAGTAGGTTATGCCTGTAGGACTTAGCAAGCGTAGAATTCCTTGTATCAATATCCAAAGATGTTGCTTTGCCTGACAGGAATGTAGGTAAATGGTTCAAAAACTGATGGACTCAGTCCCTCAGCCTGGAGTCGATATGAGTCCATCAGTCTTGATAAGAATACAGTATATGGCTCTCTGTACCATTTACCTACATTCCTGTCAGGCAAAGCAACATCTTGGGATCTTGATACAGGGAATTATACGCTTGCTTAGTCCTACAGGCATAACCTACTTCCACCTACGGATTTATAAAAGGTGACACTGTCGAATTCTGCTTCACCTCACCTGTCTACAGTATATAAGACCCTTTGTGCATATGCTGTATGTTCACCAAGATTGATGGACTCATTACATCGACCTCAGGTTGAGGGACTGATTACCTCAAACCCATCTGATCTTCATCATTCTTCTTTGTATTAGACTGATAAAACCACACTGTGGCGAAACGTTTCCGTAATCAAGATACCCAAGTGTTGCATGTTAGTGTTACTCACCAGTGTGAACATGTTAGTGTTATTCCCTAGTGTGAACATGTTAGTGTTACTTGTTATGGGGAATTCTCCTCTCAGGATGTTAAGTAGTTATTAACGTGATTGTTCGTTGTTCTCTAAGAACACTTATTTTTATTCTTATCGAAAAGAATATTAGTAAATATAAATTTTGAGCCTCACATGAAGCTGTCATGAGTCTGCAATAACCTTCCTAGGATGTCTAAATGAGTCCACAACTTTTTTTTTTTATGCCCTGCAGACAAATTATCCATAAATTGTGAGAGCTCACTCTGAATGCTAAGTGGACTATTAATTTCAAGTATAACTAAAGGAATATATGGGGACAAGAGTTAAACATGACGTTCAGGGAAATTCCACAATTTTTTAGTGATATACGGTCACGCTGGAACTCCTGTCAGTCAAACTTGGCATCGCTTCAGTTCCTGTTGTGTTTGTGCTGTTGTTGACTGGCTGCTGCTACACACTGTTTTACTAGACTCTCTTATCCACAATGAGGCGCGTCTGTGGTGGCGGCTGCCACCACAACTCACCGGCTGCTGATTCAATGACTCCACTGACTACGTTTGACAGTTACTGACTTCCGAGGCTTCCTAGCATCAAATGACTGTCGTAATTGATGGTTTGTGATTATTAACAGCTAATGTTATACATTATTATTATAATCAAAAAGAAGCGCTAAGCCACAAGGGCTATACAGCTCTGCTAATGTTATACTGAGCTTGAATACCCATCATCCCCCAACTCTCACAAACATCCACATTTCCGCCTCTCATCACTCTTTTATCAACACGCTGCTTCTTTTCATATTACTTATTGCAACAATTATTACAAATAAGACATGTAAGAACGCGAGTTTATGGAGGTGAGTTAGTGAAAAATATTTTATCTTTGTTCTCAGCCATGTTGATATGTAAATGGTTACTGGAGCGCCACTGTTGGCCTCACACTGATGCCGCTTCCAGTTTCCTGTACATATTACAGCTATATTTTCCTCACATTCCCACTTTCAAAGCTAATTAAACGGCAACAATAAATTCTTATCTCGCACACAACATTATACTGTTTTATTCTTCATAATTTAGTGGCTCCTATCTATCTACTAAGAATGTTTTTATAAAATACACAGAATTAATAATATCCTCACCGGTACCTGATGAAAATGGTTCGCTGTTGTACTGGGATATTTTTGAAGCATTATCTTGTTGCAGTAGTAGTTGTAGTAGTAGTAGTAGTAATAGTAGTAGTTGTAGTAGTAGTAGTAGTAGTTTAAGTAGTAGAGTAGTAGTAGTAGTAATAGCAGTAGTTGTAATACAAAACGCAGGTACACAATTTTAAGGCCTATTGTACCCTACTATAACTTAAGTTTCTAGACATGGTTCATCCAATACAATTAAAAGCCAGGTAAAAACAATGGAACAGTTTTTTCCTATAATCAAGATATGTATAGTATTTACAGAGTAAAATTATGAACAGTAGAGCAATAATGAGCAAGAGAGCAAAGAGCCACTCATACCAGTTGGTTTTTAAGAGAGTATGAGAGTGTACGACCAGCGGTAGTGATCGTCTGCCCTTCAGTCAGGTGGTGAAGTATAATCTCAGCTCGGATGGGGGCAGATCCCACACTATTAGCTGATTGAACTGGACAACCCGACTAAGTAGTTGGGCCTCTAAATAATCTGCTTTATTCTAAATGCCAGTTGGCTGGTCGAGAGGACAAGCCAGTGATTGATGAACGTTGAATAAACTGTAATGTACTCGGTGAATGCCACATCCCCTCCCCAAAGCACTGTAAAAGCTGGGAAAATTGCATCCCTCAAGTGGGCAGCGTGCCACCATGGCACAAATTAATAATAATAATAATAACAATAATCATAATATCTTTACTTCTACAAGTACATGTACAAAGTATACTACTGTACAGAAAGACCTTTGTTATGCAGAGCATTTCGGACAAATTAGGTAAATTTTGTTCCAGGATGCGACCCACACCAATCGATTAACACCCAGGTACCCGTTTTATTGATGGGTGAGCAGGGAAACACGCCCAATGCTTTCACCCTAGCCGGGAATCGAAGCACAGACCCTCAGCGTATGAAGCGAGAGCATTGCCTACCAGGCCACGGGTCACCCTATTAATATAAATTAATATAATATTAATATAAAACTAGCTCAATGAGACAGCCGTTCCTCACACCATACACTCCAGCTGGTAGTGTTCGACATAAATGATAAAACTTAAATTTACTAGTAAATATCTTTAAGGCCAAGTTCCTACCGCAGAGCGGAATAGACAATATGTCTAACAAAGGTCCAGGACACCTATGGACGGTAGTAACGTCTCTTCTCACAAAAAAAAAAAATAACCCAAGCTAACAAAGGTCCAAGACACCTACGGACGGTAGTATGTTTGATAGAGACGTTATACGGCTGGAATATTAAAATTCAGCACATAAGACAATGTTTTTTCTACATAGAGCTGAGGTATGTTAGTAGATTGACTGTGGTAGTTGAGCTCCAGCGCTAAGACCAGAGCTAGGACCTCTTTCTCCATTGTGGAATTGTGGAATTGGCTGAAAAGTAGGCTACCAAATGGATGACATCCTCCGCATATGCTTGAAGTAAACCTGCACCAACTCCCTGGTCACAGGCATCCACCTGTAAGAAAAACTACCTTGAATAATCTGTTGATAGCAAAACGGTATCTGCACGCAACAGTCGTTTAATTTTCTGAAATGCTTCATGGCACTGTTACAACTAAACTTTGTTTTCTTGCTGGTAAGGAATGCTAAAGAGGCCACAGTGTCAGAGAAATTATTACAAAACTTCCTGTAAAATCGTTGGAGAAATTTTTGTCATGAGAACTCGATAATTTTGGTTGGCGAAAATATTAGCTGTCTTGCATACTACCTTACCTTCCCAATTCGAGACCTAAAAAGATGATTGAAATTGGCCATGGGAAGACTTACTGAGATTCAACATTAACGTATATATTTTAAACCCACTGAAAAGCTATTAAGTCAGAAAATATGCTCGCTCCAGGTGTCAGAAACTACGACTATATCGTCCAGGTAGGTCTCAGTGCATACTAGCCCTTGTATAGCATAATGGATCGGTTTTTGGAATGTGGCCCTCGAAATTCTCATTCCAAACGGGGTCATAATATATTGGTAATGGCCTCCTGGAATCAAAAGGGAAGAGATTTCTTTCCTTTTTCCTGCTAGTTAAAGGGACTTGATAACAACTCTTGAGGTCTGATTTAGTGATGAATTAAGTCTACATCAGAATTTTTCATAGGGATACAGGGTGAGGACCCATGACTTAAGGATTCTTCTTCTAACCCATGTTCAAGTAGCAGATTCTTCTTCTCTGGGTTAGTTCTGTAGGGAAATGGGGCAGATTAATAGGTTTGGCTGAGCCCATATCAATGTCGTGAAAACCAACATTACACTTTTCATAATGTCTGATATGTCGGATAGGACAGCAAAAGGGTGATGAGATCAGCCATTTGTGTTTTGACAAGTTCTGGCATCTGAAAGCAATTGTTCTTAAGTAGAGCCGATTTAGGCAGTCTTATCTGGAACTTTTTGCCAGGGGTCAGGATAGTCGTCAGGGTCTGTATGTGTAGAAGATATGGTCGTTATCGGGGCATGAGGTGACTTAAAGAACTTTTTAATCCGACTAATAAGGTAGCCTTTACCTATTTCAGGCTTGCCAAAAGGCGTCCCACATAACTAAGGTCTAAATTTTGCTCCTCCACCTGCATAGGGCCTGTAATCCTTGTCTTCAAGATGTGACCAGGGACAGGTTCCTGGACTATATTTTTTCCTCTGCTGCTAAACGAACAGGGCTTCGATGTCTTGTCATATCTCTGCCTCATGCTGTCGTGGGCTTTCTTAAGGTAATCCACAGCCATCTGATGTATTAGGCGTAGTCTTGCCTTGTATTCAAATGGAATCTTGGTAGTGTCTTCTCCCAGCCAACCATCTTTGAACACTTGCAGAGGTTCAAATATCAACTAGAAAGCACTGTACTCGGAAGACTCCTGCACAGTTTCTCCAATAGCAAAGAGTAGCAGAGGAATTATTGACTTGTCAAGTCAATAGGAATCTGTAGGTTTTTCAAAGTTTGGTGGAATCTCTTCAGTGTTCCTTGAGAGGGAAGACTTGCCTAAAAGGTGCAAAACCTCTTTGAAGGCTTTTGCAGTAAACTGATACTTTAGTCACTTTGAATAGTCCGTTGGATTCCCACCTGGGGTATTAAATCTAATGAGGGCTTTTCAAATTGCCTGAGTATAAATACTACGCATAGACACTGCCTCAGGGTACCTGGTGGGTTTTGTCTAAGATAGTAAAGATATACTGATTACTTTATTTGACCTCAGATGAAGGCACCACACAGTTTATGATCAGGTCCGGTGTGGGAAATAGTGGCGTATGTTTCCCACTGCTGATACTGCGGCAGGACCTGTTTTAAACATCCTCTTTTAAACTTTGGCAATCAAACAATTTACAAATACGATAAAGTCCCGGAACATATGTATTTTTTAATTTTATTCCAAAATTGTTGTGATAATTTCACCAATAGGTCAACATCAACAGATAAATCCTGATAATACCCAGTGATGATAATTAAGTAGCATTTTGAACAATATCTGTATCAGAAGTCCCAGGAAAATCAGATGAGTGTTCAGTCAAATTCGTTGCAGCATCTGTTAAGCCTTTTGATAACTAAAGATAAGTACCATTATGTACACACACTAGTTTCTGAACAGAAGGACTTCAGTATTCAAGAGGAAGGTGGCTTCTCTTGGGTGTTTCAAGATGGTTTAGAATAAACATGTAATGTTCCTTAAGTCTAAAGAACAATTTTGTTTCAACTTTCTTTTTTGTGTGATCCGATATTTTAGATGTGAGGAGTCAGCGATTTATTTTGTTAAGGGATGGTGATTTTTTTTGCATGTGGGCAACTGCCTGTCCAGTTAACTTGTTAGATGGTAGCTTTCACCTGTGTGAACACAATAGTGTTATTTTTCGTTGTGAACACGTTGTGAACACGTTGGTGATACTCTCCAGTGTGAACACCTTAATGATTTTCTTCAGTGTGAACATGTCAATGTTCCTGTCTAGTGTAAACACGTTAATGTTACACTCTAGAGTGAATACATTAGAGTTATTCACCAATGTAAACGCCCGTGGCCTGGTAGCAAAAGCTTTCGCTTCATACGCTGAGGGGTCCGGGTTCGATTTCCAGCAAACTTGGAAACATTGGGCGTGTTTTCTTACACCGGTTGTCTATGTTCACCCATCAGTAAAACAGGTACCTGAGTGTTAGTCGACTGGCGTGGGTCACATCCTGGGACAAAACTGACTTAATTTTCCCGAATATTCTGCATAACAATGGGCTTTCTATATAGCAGTATGTCATTGATGTCAGCTAGGACACGTTTTCTGCTACTCTTCCTAGTGAACATGTAAATATTATTCCCGAGCTTCGCGGGACAACTATAATAATACTAATAATAATAATAATAAATAATAATAATAATAATAATAGTCATAATAATAATAAATTTTATATTTACACAAGTACATGATATAATTTATATAGAAAGGCCCGTCAGTGGCTGGAAACAGAATGTCATCATGTCCAGAGATAGGGAATATAGCTCAGATTCCTTAAATCAAGAGCTCATAACTAACATCAGGTGGCTCTCCCCTTGAAGAGTGCAGTCAGGTGTAAACATTTAAAAACGCAATTTTTAAATTAAAAAAGTTTTTTTTAGGAAAGGGTTCAGTTTGTATTTTTCCTGATCATTTTTTTTTTTTTTTTTGAGTCTGCAGACTGGCTGGTCGCTACCAAGGTTTTTTATTCACTCGTGTTGATTAAATAGTTATGCTCTTAGTTAGAAGTTCAATATTTATGTAAAAGTTAGTTGTGTTAGGTTTTCTTGTAGCGAGAACCAGGGAATTGAAAGAAAGTCAGGTCTAATGAGACAATGATGAAACACTGGGACACGGAGACAGAGCAAAAATAGATGGAAAGCGTATGAGATAAGAGAGGGAAAAGAGAGAGAGAGAGAGAGAGAGAGAGAGAGAGAGAGAGAGAGAGAGAGAGAGAGAGAGAGAGAGAGAGATGGATGATTTGAGTCTTCGCAGTATAACGACAACATAACGACATCAACGAAATTAAAGTCAGTTTACCAAATGAAATTGCTGGCCCACAGATGGCTCCAACTTCATCCTGTTTCCTGTTGGTATGTTTCATAGGGATAAAACCTAATCCTGTAAAAGCACGTGTAAGAAAAAGAAAGAACGAGAGAGAGAGAGAGAGAGAGAGAGAGAGAGAGAGAGAGAGAGAGAGAGAGAGAGAGAGAGAGAGAGAGAGAGAGAGAGAGAGAGAGAAGGAAGTCTATTTTCTACGTCACCACTTGGTTTAGCACATAGTTTTAAATAATTTAATAATAATAATAATGATAATACCAGTCACACATTCTATCTCTCTCCCACATAATTTTATCGTTGTCTGCGAATTTTTTCTTCTGTAATAACTTCACATCAAAAGACTGCAAGATTATTATAACTTTTTAGTTATTGTGCTATAAGTTACTGCAGCGTTTGTGGATACACAACACGAGGCCTGTCTTAAATATCTGGAGTTTTGAACTTGTTACATATATATCAGAAACGAGCTTGGCATCACAACAATAATATAAAAAAATAATATAAAATAATATAAAAAATCCTCTATTGGACAATATTGTAAGGTCCAATAGAGCTCCTAAAATCATTAGATTTTTTCGAATTATCGCTGATAACCAGAATAACGACACCAGGTGACTTAGGATGCTCAGGTGATGCTAACACTATTGAGAAGGATTAATTATTATTATTATTATTATTATTATTATTATTATTATTATTATTATTATTATTATTATTATTATTATAAAAAAGAAGCGCTAAACCATAAGGGTTATACAGCGCTGGATGAAGGATTAGAATTCTAACAGTAAGATTAACACAACAATAGCATCAACAAACTGTTGGGAATTTGTTACCACTTGAGTTCTCCAGGTAAATATGGTTCAAGTTATCGTTCTTGAGAGTTCCATTAAAACTTCTTTGGCCACAACAGAGGGAACAGTTCCATTATCCAACAACGAAGCAAGTCTTATATCCCTCGGCTTCACTCCTGCACCTGAGACTGCATCTGACATCATTGCTCCAGCACCTACCAATACATCTGATATCATTTTTCCAACACCTACCAGTACATCTGATATCATTGCTCCAACACCTACCAGTACATCTGATGTCATTGCTCCAACACCTTCCAGTACACCTGATACCACTGCTCCAACACCTTCCAGTACACCTGATACAACTGCTCCAACACCCACCAGTACACCTGATATCATTGCTCCAACACATACCAGTACATCTGATATCATTGCTCCTGATATCACACCAGTACACTGATATCATTGTACCAGTACATCTGATATCATTGCTCCAACACATACCAGTACATCTGATATCATTGCTCCAACACCTACCAGTACATCTGATATCATTGCTCCAACACATACCAGTACATCTGATATCATTGCTCCAACACCTACCAGTACATCTGATATCATTGCTCCAACACCTACCAGTACATCTGATATCATTGCTCCAACACATTGCTCCAACACCTACCAGTACATCTGATATCATTGCTCCAACACATACCAGTACATCTGATATCATTGCTCCAACACCTACCAGTACATCTGATATCATTGCTCCAACACCTACCAGTACATCTGATATCATTGCTCCAACACCTGCCAGTACATCTGATATCATTGCTCCAACACCCACCAGTACACCTGATATCATTGCTCCAACACCTACCAGTACATCTGATATCATTGCTCCAACACCCACCAATACATCTGATATCATTGCTCCAACACCCACCAATACATCTGATATCATTGCTCCAACACCTACCAGTACATCCGATATCATTGCTCCAACAACTACCAGTACACTTGGCAGAAGTGCTCCATCTACCAACCTCGAGTCAGGTTCTTCTCCGCCGGTAACTCCTCTAGCTAACAGTCAGCTGACCGACACTGTAACATAGAGATATCTGATAGGGCTGGAAGAGGTCATGGAAGAGTATAAAAGAGGTAGTCA
This sequence comes from Cherax quadricarinatus, assembly GCF_038502225.1. NCBI lineage: Eukaryota > Metazoa > Arthropoda > Malacostraca > Decapoda > Parastacidae > Cherax > Cherax quadricarinatus. The sequence continues at coordinate 64,922 of NW_027196787.1, forward strand.
GGCACAGCTGCCTCACCTCCGCCGACAGTCCCAGGGAGCTACCCACAAGGTATGTAATTATCATGCTCAACAATTTGCATGTTTCATAACTATAAAAAGGCTGACGTTAATAACAGCTTTTAGCTTGCAAATAGAAGTAGGAACACTTAACCTAACTCTGTAAAGAGAGAGAGAGAGAGAGAGAGTAAAAAAATTCACGCCGAAGCTATTTGCTGAGAAGGTTAGGTAAGGTTCGTCAGGAAACAGGACAAATGTTTCCTGACGCGGGTCTTAGTCAGATGATCAGCGTCATCTGACCGAGGCCTTCCGCTGGCTTACCGGTCCACCCCTTTAAAAATTATGGTCATTTATAACCAGGTTTGCTGAGAAGAATGTACATCTATCTAGGTTACGGACTATCGTGTATTATCTAGGTATTTGAAGCAAGAATAGAAAAGACGGCGGCTCTTGCCATTCTCCACTCTCTAACCACTGCCAGCAAGTGCAAGTAAAGAGGGAAAAATTTACCATTTCATATAGAAAAAAATCCGTAGAATTTTCATGAAAAAACTGGATGAAAGGCACAGATAACAACTATTATCACTCACTGTTTCCAATGCAGATGTATCATGTTACTTTACTAAGCACAACAGCTATATATCATGTTACTTTACTAAGCACAACAGCTATATATCATGTTACTTTACTAAGCACAACAGCTATATATCATGTTACTTTACTAAGCACAACAGCTATATATCATGTTACTTTACTAAGCACAACAGCTATATATCATGTTACTTTACTAAGCACAACAGCTATATATCATGTTACTTTACTAAGCACAACAGCTATATATCATGTTACTTTACTAAGCACAACAGCTATATATCATGTTACTTTACTAAGCACAACAGCTATATATCATGTTACTTTACTAAGCACAACAGCTATATATCATGTTACTTTACTAAGCACAACAGCTATATATCATGTTACTTTACTAAGCACAACAGCTATATATCATGTTACTTTACTAAGCACAACAGCTATATATCATGTTACTTTACTAAGCACAGCAGCTTTATATCATGTACTTTACTAAGCACAACAGCTATATACATGTTACTTTACTAAGCACAACAGCTATAGCTATATATATCATGTTACATTTACTAAGCACAACACTATATATCAGCTACTAAGCACAAAGTATATCATGTTACTTTACTAAGCACAACAGCTATATATCATGTTACGTTACTAAGCACAACAGCTATATATCATGTTACTTTACTAAGCACAACAGCTATATATCATATCATGTTACTTTACTAAGCACAACAGCTATATATCATGTTACTTTACTAAGCACAACAGCTATATATCATGTTACTTTACTAAGCACAACAGCTATATATCATGTTACTTTACTAAGCACAACAGCTATATATCATGTTACTTTACTAAGCACAACAGCTATATATCATGTTACTAAGCACAACAGCTATATATCATGTTACTTTACTAAGCACAACAGCTATATATCATGTTATTTTACTAAGCACAACAGCTATATATCATGTTACTTTACTAAGCACAACAGCTATATATCATGTTACTTTACTAAGCACAACAGCTATATATCATGTTACTTTACTAAGCACAACAGCTATATATCATGTTACTTTACTAAGCACAACAGCTATATATCATGTTACTTTACTAAGCTATATACACTTTACTAAGCACAACAGCTATATATCATGTTACTTTACTAAGCACAACAGCTATATATCATGTTACTTTACTAAGCACAACAGCTATATATCATGTTACTTTACTAAGCACAACAGCTATATATCATGTTACTTTACTAAGCACAACAGCTATATACTTCTTGATGCAGTTGTTGATAAATATCAGGAATTCATTAATTTCAGTTTTCTTCAGTGTCGTATCTAACTGAATCCTTTATTTCCAGTGTATTATCCAGTTGGTTCTTTAATGACTGTATTTCTTCCTCGTATTTACAGAATCTTTGGGTAGTTTATTCCTTCTATAATTCTGTTCACAAAATAATCTTTCCATACATTCGTGTTGCACGTTTTGCCTTGAAGTTTCAATAAATTATTTTGAATTATGAATTCATTTTGCACCTCAAATAATTCTTGGTGTTCGAATTAATTAAAACATTATCATATCTGAAAAGTGTGAATGAGATTTTCTCATTCACGTCTTTCTAGTCTTTCTTCACATTTGTTTTTTTGCAGTGATGGTAGGGGCCTGGTTGGTCATATATCTACCCTCTCCAGCATATCTTTGTCAGTCTTCCTAGTTTGGAAATCAAAATGGACGGCATGCTCCATAAGCTTTATCGAACCTCCTCTTACAGCTATGCATGGATCCTGCCTCCACTACATCACTCTTAAGATTGCTCGACTTCCTGACAACTCTGTGACTGAATAAGCAATTCCTAACATTGGTGTTACCCACCTGAGTTTTCAACTTCCAGTTGTGACCTTTTGTTGCTGTGTTCCATCTCTGAAACATTCTGTTCCTATGCATTTTGTCAATTACTCTCAGTATTTTATATGTCGTCGCCATGTCCCCTTTATCCCTCCTGTCCTCCACTGTCGTCAGATTGATTTCTTTTAACCTCTCCACGTAGGGCATACCCCTCAGCTCCGTGACTAGTCCTGGTGCAAACCTTTCTCTAATTTCTTGACGTGTTTGACCAGGTGTGGGTCACATACTGGTGCTGCATACTCCAATATGGGCCTGACTCCTTACCTAGATGTCGAAACGCTATTCTAAGGTTTGCCAGGCGCCCACCTGGTGCCTAGAGCAGTAATTTGGTTAATGTACACCTCAGGAGATGTGCTCAGTATGATGCTTACCTCAAGATTCTTTTCCTTGAGTGAGTGGTGAGTGTTGTAGTATTTGACCTTCTAGGCTATACTCCGTCGGCGGTCTTCTTTGTCCTTCCCAAACTTCATGACTTTGCTCTTGCTGGGGTTAAACTCCAGGAATCATTTGTGTGTGTACGTGTGTCCACGTGTCTGTTCGTTTGCCTGTGTCTGTTTTTTACTTGTATAATTGTATATATCAGCAGTGTGCTGTTATACTATTTTAAATGATAATTACACAGTGGGAACAAAAGCAAATTATGTTTCCCTGTCACATTCCATCACGCTGGATGGGGTGAATACACTGTGTTGAAATATGTCAGCCTGAGCTAGGAGAGACTTCAGTAGGGTCATGTCAACATGTGTGAGGGAGCCGGGTTAGGGTGCTGAACACTGATATCTCTTTTCCTCTCCGACCACTGCCTCCCTACTTCCTCATTATAAAATGAAGGTGATTTTAATATTACATAAGAACGTAAGAATATTGGAATAGAGATATATTGCAGTAGGTCTAGTGGTCCATACCTGGCAGGTCCTATTCAAATTCAACATTTCTTAGTCATATATTTGTACAGTACTAGAACTGCTAGTTTTGTAGGTGATCGACCATAACCATAATTGAAACTGACAGTTTGTCTCTCCTGTCATCCGTATTCAATCCTGTGGGATTAAATGTCAGATATCATTGTCATTAAATGTCACTGACACTAATCTTGGGATAGACGAGCGTGAGTGTTGAGAAAGGTTCGATATGCTGGCTGGCTTGGGCCAGTGGGCCTTCAGCAGTGCCCCTGCTTATGTTGTTTCACTCGCTATATTCAGAGATCTTCCATCAACGTTAGCTGCAATCTGCTAGTGCCCTTTATCAGTTTTGCCATTCAGTATATCGGATAAATTCAATCCTAAAACATATTGGATTTATATAGTGCTTTCCCATTTACTGCCATTCTTTTGTTCTGAAAATAATAGTTAATCATTATGACTTAAAATCAAAATGAGTGAACATCTAACTCGTTGACTGGAGAGAGAGAGAGAGAGAGAGAGAGAGAGAGAGAGAGAGAGAGAGAGAGAGAGAGAGAGAGAGAGAGAGAGAGAGAGAGAGAGAGAGAGATAGCAAAGTTGGATTTCACAGCACAGTAATAATATTCTCCTCTAAGACTTTAGAAAACATTTGCCCACCGTTCATCAGGCAGAACAAGAACTAACACATCAAGCAGAAGAAATAACAAGCGTGCCACAGGTAAGTGTGCTTGGGCCAATGCTAGGAATGTCTACTTCAGTGACATTCTACACCTCATCCCAGAATTCCAAGCATATGCAGACGACTGTACTCTGATATTTACTTATCCAAGAGAGGAAATGCCAGCTACTCTAAGTTACAGCAATCATCAGCTTGCAGTTTTATCAGCCTGGGGAAAGCGATAGCAAGTCACATTTGCTTCTGAGAAAACACAAATGATCTTCTCTAGGCACCAAGATGGTAATGGTCGATCAGTGGATTTTCTCAAGGAAGGTTTCTTGATGCTGATGAGGGGCTCTTGATATAGGGAACTGGATCTGTGCCCTAATTCCCTGAATTAAGCCCTACTCCATCCCCCACTCCACAGGCGCTGCATAATCCCTACAAGTTTAGGGCTCCCCATGATAATAATAATGGAGCAGTGGTAAGAATAAATGGGAGAAGTTGGTACCCGGGGAAGAAGTTGATATCCCAGGGGTGAAATTTGACTCCAGACTGATTATAAAGATCCATGTTGTAAATCTTGCAAAGAAGGCGGCAAGGAAGCTTACAGCACTTTGACGTATCTTGCATCTGCTCGTCAGTAGAGGTCATAAGATTTTGTACGAGGCAAAAGTACTCTCACACCTTGAGTATGCTCCACTTTCTTGGACTGCCTGCCCCCTGTCTCATCTGCGACTTGTTGATAGAGTAGAGAATAGAGCGAGACGACTCATCTCCCGCCTAGACCCTGCCTGGACAAATAAATCATTTCAGCAGAGCCTTCAACACCGGAGGGATGTGGGTAGCCATACTGTTATGTACAATGCCAATAACATCGAAGTATCATACTTGTCTCCACTCCGAGGACACCGAGAAGTGAGCTTCTACACCACAAGACGGGCAGCAAGCAGCAGCTTCACACTAACTGTACCCTTCTCCAGAACTTTGCATCGTGAGATTATTTAGTCCTAGGATGATTCGAGTCTGGAACATGTTGGTACAGCATCATGACATCAGCGAAATGAAGTCAGTTGACCAAATGATATTGCTGGTCCACAGATGGCTCCAAAGCGTTCAAATGAGCTGATGTAGGTAACAGTTCTTAATTTGTAAATATAGTTAGGAATCTTAAACTAACCTTGCAAAACTGTTTAAAAAATCGTTTATACTTTGAAACAACCATAACCATGAAACTGACTTTCAAAATGCCAGTTCCGATATCAAGGAATCGAACCTGGCTCTTTTCACTGCTACTGACACTATCTTTCAGTCTGGTATAAGCCATTGTAAGGGATACTTATAACGTATTTAAAAACTCACGGTCAGAAAACTGATAAAAAAAATTCTAATTAACATGTCCTAGTGTTTGCTCTCGAATCTTTCTAAAACATAACTCAAAACTAGATTTTGGAAATACTTCGTCCAACAAATAATAAGGAAGCAGAGCTCAGGCAACTCCTGGCTCTTCCCTCCAGCACTTTATATGCTCTCATTTTTTTTATTCAATGTATTGGGTTGAAAAAGGCCACTGGATGGCGATATATCTCCTTTAATGTCCAAGTTACTGCATATGTCTTTCTCACATCGTTGATCCCTGTTAATCACCATTTATCACCTCAGGGCGAGGGGAGAGAGAGAGAGAGAGAGAGAGAGAGAGAGAGAGAGAGAGAGAGAGAGAGAGAGAGAGAGAGAGAGAGAGAGAGAGAGAGAGAGAGAGAGAGAGAGAGAGAGTTAGTTTTTTATTAACACATTGGCCGTTTCCCACCAAGGTAAGGTGTCCCAAAAAAGAAAAAACTTTCATCATCATTCACTCCAGTACTGTCTTGCCAAAGGCGCGCTAACACTACAATTATAAAACTGCAACATTAACACCCTTCCTTCAGAGTGCAGACACTGTACTTCCCATCTCCAGGACTCGGACTCAAGTCCGGCCTGCCGGTTTCCCTGAATCCCTTCATAAATGTTTTCTTGCTCATACTCAAACAGCATGTCAAGTCCTAAAAACTATTTGTCTCCACTCCCATCTAACACACTCATTCATGCTTCCTGGAAGTCGAAACCCCTCATGCGTTTCTTCCGCTACAGATTTAAACGCTCTCCAAGTCATTATATTTCGTTCCATCCTCTCTAAGCGTCTGAACCCTCTGGATAATACATTAATAACCCAACATCTCATCCTAATTTCCAATCTATGGAGTCACTGCATTATATTCACATCGCACATTGCCCTCAGACACGACATCTCCACCTCCTCCAGCCTTCTCTTTTTTACAATATTCACCACCTATGCTTCACACCCATATAAGAGCGTAGGTATATCTATGCTCTTATACATTCCCCTCTTTGCTTCCATGGATAATGTTCTTAGTCTCCACAGACTCCTCAGTACACCACTCACTTTTTCCCCCCTCATTTTCTCTATAATTCACCTCATGTATCATAGACCCATCTGCTGACACGTCCACTCCTAAATATCAGAATACATTCACCTCCTCCGTACTCCGTCCCTCCAATTTGATATCCATTCTTTCGTTACCTATTTTTTTTTGTTATCCTCATCACCTTACATTCATAAAGAAGACATATCGCCATCCAGTGGTTTTTTCAACCCAATACAGTGAATACAAAAACAAGAGTATATAAAGTGCTGGAGGGGGGAGCCAGGCGTTGCCAGAGTTCTGCTTCCTTATTATTTGTTGGAAAAAGTATTTCCAAAATCATAAAATTATCGAGTTTGCAGTAATGATTTTGAAAGAAACTAAAGCAAATACTAGGACATGTTTATTAGAATTTTTTATCAGTTTTCTGACAGCGAGTTTGTAAATAAATCCCTCTTAAGTATCCCTTACAGTGGTTTATATCAAGTTGAGAGATAATGTCAGTAGTGAAAAAAGCCAAGCATAAACATTGACGGTGATGTAGGTGAGATTCCTTGATATCAAAACTGGTATTTTGAAAGTCAGTGTTCTCACCACCTTACTTTCCTATATTCACTTTTAATTAATTTCCTTCTTTTACATACTCTACCAAACTCATCAACCAACCTCTGCAACTTCTCTTCAGAATCTCCCTAAAGCACAGCAAAGAGCAACTGATACAACTCTCACTTTGTGTTAGATTCTTTATCTTTTAACCCCACACCTCTTGCCAACACCCGAGCATTCCTCTTATAACCCTGTCTATAAATATATTGAACAACCATGGTGACATCACACATCCTTGTCTAAGGCCTACTTTTACTGGGAAATAATCTCCCTCTCTCCTACATACTCTAACCTGAGCCTCACTATCCTCGTAAAAACTGTTGACTACTTCCAGTAACCTATCTCCTAGTCCATACATTTGCAACATGTGCCACATTTTCCCCCTATCCTCCCTGTCATACTCCTTTTCCAAATCCATGAATGTTATAAAACCCTCTTTACCCTTATCTAAATACTGTTTACATATATGTTGTACTGTAAACTCTTGGTTTACACACCCCCTACCTTTCCTAAAGCCTCCGTGCTCACCTGCTATCCTGCTGTCCGTCTTGCTCTTCATTCTTTCAATAATACCACTACCATTCCCTTTACCAGGTATACTCAACAATCTTATTCCTTATAATTTTTTCTCTCTCTTTTGTTCCCTTTGCCTTCATACAAGGGAAATATACATGCTCTCTGAGAATCTCTACGAACCATACCTTCTTCCATACATTTTTAAATAAAAGAGGTAATCATACTATAAATATTCTCCCCTCCCTGCTTTTAACATTTGTGTGTTTATCCCATCAATCCCAGCTGCTTTACCCCCTTTCATTCTACCCACTGCCTTACGAACTTCCCCCACACTCACAACTGACTCTTCCTCACTCCTACAAGATGTTATTCCTCCCTGCCCAATGCACGAAATCACAGCTTCCCTATCTTCATCAACATTTAACAATTCCTCAAAATATTCCCTTCATCTTCCCAATACCTTTAACTTTCCATCTAACAACTCTCTCCTCTTATTTTTAACAGTAAAATCCATTCGTACCCTAGGCTTTCTCAACTTATTGATTAATGTCACTACAAAACTTTTTCTTATTTTCAACAAAATTTGTTGATAACATCTCTCCCACTCTCTCATTTGGTTTCTTTTTACATTCCTTCACTACTCTCTTAACCTATTTCTTTTTCTCCATATACTCTATCCTCCTTGCATCACTTCCATTTTGTAGGAACCTCTCATATGCTAACTTTTTCTCTCTCACTACTTTCTTTACATTATCATTCCATTAGTCACTCTTCTTCCCTCTCACACCCACTTTCCTGTAACCACAAACTTCTGTTGAACACTCTAACACTACATTCTTAAACCTACCCCATTCATCTTCAACATCAATGCCTATACTCTCACTAGCCCATCTATCCTCCAGTAGTTGTTTATATCTTACCCTGTTTCCTCCTTTAGTTTATAGACCTTCACCTCTCTCTTACATGCTGCTTCCATTCTCTTATATCCCATCTGCCTTTTATTCTCATTGTAGCTACAATAAAAAGTGATATGATATATCTGTGACCTTTATATAAACATGCACATCCTGAAGTCTACCCAACAACCTTATATCTAGCAATACATAGTCCAGCAAACTGTCATTACACCCTATATCATATCTAAATATTAGATAATACGAATATCATTAATTTTATATTCTTCATCAGTGGGAATGATGTGTAATAACACAATTTCCTCGCATACTGACTATCAAGTCCTTTGCTAATACATAGTTGACAAACATAATATTCAGAAATCGACAACTCATCAAACAATCATCACCTTTGTTACAACACTAACTGTATAAGCACAGGTATTCATTTATAACCAAATACTGTTTACATCTTTGAGTAGTTACCACATGTTTCATCGGCCCTTGTTTATCACAGTTTCTGCGAGGCCAACTCTACCTTGTCGTATGCCTTTCGGAAGTCTCGATATTCTGCACCTGCTGGGAATTTTTTTTCATACCAGTTTTTATGTAAATGAAAACCTCGAGGGGCTTTGTCAGGCATAATTATTTTTTGTATCATCCATGCTGATTTTCAGTTATATTATTTTCCAGAAAATTAAATATATTTTGCCCTTAATATACTTTCTATTAATTTATCTAGAACTGATATTAAGCTTTTGAGGCAACAGATGAGAGTACGAATCTTGTCAGCCTTTTAATAAATTAGGGTAATATATGCCATTGGTCACTTTACCTTCATTAATGATAAGTATTAATACTACAGGATATTATTACTGCTACATGGCAGGCAAGTTGGCAACTCGCCTGCTTGCTAGGCCATTAATCTGGTCCACTTAATCGGTTCTTATTCAGCTTCTTTAAGGGTTCTTATTTTGTTTATACTTATTTTATCATATTAAGGCCTCTAAATCAAATTTTGTAGCCTAGAACGCCGGGTCAAGTTCGCATATAAATACAGATCCCAAAACTGTACTGGTGATTTATCTTAGCACTTCGTTATTTTTCTTCCAAAATTTCAACTTAATGGACCAATCTTTACTTTATTCCTTTTTTTCCATGACTTTTTTGAGGAATTCTTTAAGGTTTCCTTCAATGTTTTGTACAATTCGTCTTTCAAATTCCTTTTAACATGTCTGTTATTTTCTCTTATTTTCTAAGTGTAACATTATTTAACTTGTACAGTCTCCAGAATTACCAATTATATTACCAACATGACCGATTGTTTTATCTTTGCTCTTTATTTCTCTTCTTACTTCATATCTTCTGATACACAGAATGTATAATTGTAATCTCCACATTTTCTTTAACATTTCTGTATTTTGGTAGTTTGATCCATTTTATTTTAATGGTATCTCACTGGCGCCACGAGAAGCTGATGTGACAATTTGCGTCAAGAGTTTGTTCTGAATCATATCTGCTACATCCTGATCCCCAAACAGATTTTTCAATGAATGTTAGGATCATTAAGGTCACCAACTAATACCTCCTGTTTATTGCTGCAAGTTGCCTTAAATTCCTCTTACAAATTGAGTCGTTTTCTAGGTTTTGTTTGCTCTCATATACTAGTACATTACACTGTTTAATCTCAATAGCATTGAAATCATTGCTACCATTCAGGGGTCACTGCACTAACTTTTTTTAATAACCTCGAGCTTCATTTAAAAATTTTGTATCCAGTGAAATTTTTTTTTTCCTATCAGGTTGTTTTAGGTATTATTCTAAGAATCACTTAGGGTAATAATATCTGGACTCTGACGATGCGTCTTCTTCAAATGGGGTAAATAGTTGAGATTCATGATTACATGACTTGTAATATGGTGTCCACTTCCGTCCCTCACCCCCTTCACGCCCAGTCTTCCCGTCCGTCCCTCACCCCCTTCACGCCCAGTCTTCCCGTCCACCTTCACCCACTAGTAAGTCATTCCAGCCTTGATCAACGCACCTAGCTAAATAAAATCAGTTTTCTGTGGACAAGCTTCTTTATTAAAATTGTTCTACAGTTGAACACACTCTAGAGCATCATCTTCATCACACAAATCCTTAATTTTCTGAGCTAGGTCCATGCATTTCCTTGTTGTGTATGTATCCAGGTCACACCTTGGCTGTAATCATGAAATTACCAGCCTCCATATTTTCATTCAAATATCAGAGACACGTCAGTGTTCCCACACAAACAGAACTGGATTTCCAGGACGATAGGACTGGACGACAAAATAAAGTTTCCAGTTCATCCAGTCTGCTGCACATGGATATCATTTTGCATAAACCAGTTTTTAAATATTTTTTTATTTCGTGAAATGATACATGGAAATTTCAGTGGATGATCTTATAGTTTTTTCTTAAATATTGCTTACAAATAGGAGAATACATCTTCTTTGATATTCAGAGAAAAACTTCTTGTTTTGTAAAGTATTTTGGGCAAAGTATTTCCAGACCTTACTAACTGCTTACCTGGAGTATACCTGGAGAAGGTTTCGGGGGTCAACGCCCCCGCGGCTCGGTCTGCAACCAGGCTTAATATTAGTCATGGCATAAGAATGTAGGTATTCTGTGAAAATCCATCAGGAATATTTTATGTCTCTCTTAAGTGCTTGGGAATTAAGTGAAATTAACTAACATTGCTGGTCTGTGCGAGAAAAGATTCTTAATTTAGTGAGTGATTTAAGTAGCAAAACTTTTTCTTTCTATAACATGAGAGGTAATTCAAAATTACACAATACAGCACTTCGCCGTATCTCGCATCTGCTTGACAGTAGGGGTTGCAAGATACTGTACGAGGCACAAGTACGCTCACACCTTGAGTATGCTCCACTTTCTTGGTTTGCCTGTGTCCCCCTCTCATCTGCGACTGCTTGACAGAGTAGAGAACAGAGCAAGACGTCTCATCTCTCGCCTGGACCCATCCTGGATGGATCTGTCATTTCAGCAGAGCCTTCAACATAGGAGGGATGTGGGTGGCCTTACTGTTATGTACAAGGCCAATATTGTCAAAATACCACACTTGGATCCACTTCGAGGACAGCGCGAAACAAGCTTTTATGCCACAAGACGGGCAGAAAGCAGCAACTTCACTCTGGCTGTACCCTTCTCCAGAACATCACTCCATCTGAGATCATACATACCCAGGATGGAACACATTCGTTCAGCATAATGATGTCAACGAGATAACGTCAGTTGATCAAATGAAAATGCTGGCCCACAGATGGCTCCAACTTCATCCTGTTCCCCTACTTGTATGTCTCATAACAATAAAAATGCTTTCAAATGAGCTGATGTAGGTAACAGCTCTTAGCTTGTCAATAAAGTTAGGAATCCTTAACCTGTAAATAGCTTGTCAATAAAGCTAGGGATCCTTAACCTTGTCAAAACCATGTGTAAAAAAAAAAAAAAAAAAAAAAAAAAAAAAAAAGAGAGAGAGGAGAGAGAGAGAGAGAGAGAGAGAGAGAGAGAGAGAGAGAGGAGAGAGAGAGAAAGAGAGAGAGAGAGAGAGAGAGAGAGAGTGAGAGAGTGAGAGAGTGAGAGAGTGAGAGAGAGGGAGAGAGAGAGAGAGAGAGGAGAGGAGAGGAGAGAGAGAGAGAGAGAGCGAGAGAGAGAGCGAGAGCGAGAGAGAGAGAGAGAGAGAGAGAGAACAGAGAGATAGAGAAACAGAGGGAGAGAGAGAGAGAGAGAGAGAGAGAGAGAGAGAGAGAGAGAGAGAGAGAGAGAGAGAGGGTCCTTCGGACAACCTCCCCTTAACCTCAATGTCGAGAGAAACAAAAAAAAAAGTATATCCGAAAATCACAGATACAGACGACGAATTCATTCTGCAGAGAACTATCTACTTCTATCTAAATTACGGGCCATCATGTATTATCTAGTTGTACGAATAAAATATCGAAAAACATAAGGTTCTCGTCCCTCTTTACACTCCTCTTGTCAGTAGTGCTTCTGTGTATTGTGTAGTATACTTAGATAATCCCAGCTACTTTATAGCTATGCTCCCTTGCTAGCCGTGACGTCAGGAGACCATCACATGTGGGCAGTAGGCCAGAGGCTCCTTCCTCAGTTCAAGGCTAGGCTTAGACTCGACGATAGGCCTGGGCTACTCCTCAAGACTCCCTAGATTATACGCCTCCAAGACATCCAACGTGTGTATTTATTACTGCAATATTTCACAAGAACCCCCACGACGCACTGGCCACTGCCGGCATGAAAACAGTTTGGAAAAATGGCGTAGACGTTACAGGAGATATGGAACTGGATTGAAGAAATGAACTTCAACTGCTTTTGTTAAAGTCGTACTGCTGCTATTTTAACTAGTGCCATTTCACCGCTCCTGAGAGCAAGAACTGTGTGTACCAGTGGTTCTACTTCTGGTTACCACCAGGTTCTTATGACAATATTAATTCCCTGATTTTCATACGTTAATTATTATACACTTTTTTTTCATTGACATTTAACGGTTCTGGTGCAGTTGCTGGACAAACACCAGGAATCTTTTGAATTCTGCTTGGGTTTAAAGTGGATTAGGTTGAGTTTAGTGAATGGTGGAGTGAGGTAGAGAATGTTCTAGGCAATATCTCGCTTCTGTCGTCCCTCACCGTACCCTTTATCATGCTGGCCACTAATTCAGGTATGAATGCTGTAACTTGTTGAATGCTCCTGCAAAATGTTTGTCCAGTTGGGTCTTGAATAACTGTATTGTCCTCAGCTTCGATGAGATACCTTGGTGAAAGCCTTTTGAAAATCTGGACATTCTACAGTTCTTGGGACTTTTTCATTCTGGTTGTTGTTTATTTAATTAAAAAATTCGAGAAAGTAGTCAAGTATGATCTGTTGTGGAATCCTAGCTGATTT
>NW_027196788.1:0-35000 GCF_038502225.1 Cherax quadricarinatus
CCAGACACTCCAGACACTCCAAGTTGCACCAGTGTTGCCACAACCGTTCCAGACACTCCAAGTTGCACCAGTGTTGCCACAACTCCTAGTTGCACCAGTGTTTTCCAGACACTCCTAGTTGCACCAGTGTTGCCACAACCTTTCCAGACACTCCTAGTTGCACCAGTGTTGCCACAACCTTTCCAGACACTCCAAGTTGCACCAGTGTTGCCACAACCTTTCCAGACACTCCAAGTTGCACCAGTGTTGCCACAACCTTTCCAGACACTCCAAGTTGCACCAGTGTTGCCACAACCTTTCCAGACACTCCAAGTTGCACCAGTGTTGCCACAACCTTTCCAGACACTCCAAGTTGCACCAGTGTTGCCACAACCGCTCCAGACACTCCTAGTTGCACCAGTGTTGCCACAACCTTCCCAGACACTCCTAGTTGCACCAGTGTTGCCACAACCTTTCCAGACACTCCAAGTTGCACCAGTGTTGCCACAACCTTTCCAGACACTCCTAGTTGCACCAGTGTTGCCACAACCTTTCCAGACACTCCTAGTTGCACCAGTGTTGCCACAACCTTTCCAGACACTCCTAGTTGCACCAGTGTTGCCACAACCTTTCCAGACACAACCAGTGTTGCCACAACCTTTCCAGACACTCCAAGTTGCACCAGTGTTGCCACAACCTTTCCAGACACTCACTAGTTGCACCAGTGTTGCCACAACCTTTCCAGACACTCCTAGTTGCGCAAGTGTTGCCACAACCTCTCCAGACACTCCTAGTTGCACCAGTGTTGCCACAACCTTTCCAGACACTCAAGTTGCACCAGTGTTGCCACAACCTTTCCAGACACTCCTAGTTGCACCAGTGTTGCCACAACCTTCCAGACACTCCAAGTTGCACCAGTGTTGCCACAACCGTTCCAGACACTCCAAGTTGCACCAGTGTTGTTCCAGACACTCCTAGTTGCACCAGTGTTGCCCCAACCTTTCCAGACACTCCTAGTTGCACCAGTGTTGCCACAACCTTTCCAGACACTCCTAGTTGCACCAGTGTTGCCACAACCTCCAGACACTCCTAGTTGCACCACCGTTCCAGACACTCCAAGTTGCACCAGTGTTGCCACAACCTTTCCAGACACTCCAAGTTGCACCAGTGTTGCCACAACTCCTTTCCAGACACTCCAAGTTGCACCAGTGTTGCCACAACCAGACACTCCAAGTTGCACCAGACAACCTCCAGACACTCCAAGTTGCACCAGTGTTGCCACAACCTTTCCAGATACTCCAAGTTGCACCAGTGTTGCCACAACCTTCCCAGACACTCCAAGTTGCACCAGTGTTGCCACAACCTTTCCAGACACTCCAAGTTGCACCAGTGTTGCCACAACCTTCCCAGACACTCCAAGTTGCACCAGGGTTGCCACAACCTTTCCAGACACTCCAAGTTGCACCAGTGTTGCCACAACCGAGTGTAGCCACAAACTTCCCAGACACTCCTAGTTGCACCAGTGTTGCCACGACCGTTCCAGACACTCCAAATTGCACCAGTGTTGCCACAACCGTTCCAGACACTTCAAGTTGCACCAGTGTTGCCACAACCTTTCCAGATACTCCAAGTTGCACCAGTGTTGCCACAACATTTCCAGACACTCCAAGTTGCACCAGTGTTGCCACAACCTTTCCAGACACTTCAAGTTGCACCAGTGTTGCCACAACCTTCCCAGACACTCCAAGTTGCACCAGTGTTGCCACAACCTTTCCAGACACTCCTAGTTGCACCAGGGTTGCCACAACCTTTCCAGACACTCCAAGTTGCACCAGTGTTGCCACAGCCTTCCCAGTGTTGCCACAACCTTCCAGACACTCCTAGTTGCACCAGTGTTGCCACAAACTTTCCAGACACTCCTAGTTGCACCAGTGTTGCCACAACCTTTCCAGACACTCCAAGTTGCACCAGTGTTGCCACAACCGCTCCAGAAACTCCTAGTTGCACCAGTGTTGCCACAACCTTTCCAGACCAGACACTCCTAGTTGCACCAGTGTTGCCACAACCTTTCCAGACACTCCAGTTGCACCAGTGTTGCCACAACCTTTCCAGACACTCCAAGTTGCACCAGTGTTGCCACAAACACTTCCTAGTTGCACCAGTGTTGCCACAACCTTTCCAGACACTCCAGTTGCACCAGTGTTGCCACAACCTTTCCAGACACTCCAAGTTGCACCAGTGTTGCCACAACCTTTCCAGACACTCCAAGTTGCACCAGTGTTGCCACAACCAAGTTGCACCAGTGTTTTCCAGACACTCCAAGTTGCACCAGTGTTGCCACAACCTTTCCAGACACTCCAAGTTGCACCAGTGTTGTTCCGGACACTCCTAGTTGCACCAACCTTTCCAGACACTCCAAGTTGCACCAGTGTTGCCACAACCTTCCCAGACACTCCAAGTTGCACCAGTGTTGCCACAACCTTTCCAGACACTCCAAGTTGCACCAGTGTTGCCACAACCGCTCCAGACACTCCTAGTTGCACCAGTGTTGCCACAACCTTCCCAGACACTCCTAGTTGCACCAGTGTTGCCACAACCTTTCCAGACACTCCTAGTTGCACCAGTGTTGCCACAACCTTTCCAGACACTCCTAGTTGCACCAGTGTTGCCACAACCTTTCCAGACACTCCAAGTTGCACCAGTGTTGCCACAACCTTTCCAGACACTCCTAGTTGCACCAGTGTTGCCACAACCTTTCCAGACACTCCAAGTTGCACCAGTGTTGCCACAACCGTTCCAGACACTCCAAGTTGCACCAGTGTTGCCACAACCTTTCCAGACACTCCAAGTTGCACCAGTGTTGCCACAACCTTTCCAGACACTCCAAGTTGCACCAGTGTTGCCACAACCTTTCCAGACACTCCAAGTTGCACCAGTGTTGCCACAACCTTTCCAGACACTCCAAGTTGCACCAGTGTTGCCACAACCGCTCCAGACACTCCTAGTTGCACCAGTGTTGCCACAACCAGTGTTCCAGAAACTCCTAGTTGCACCAGTGTTGCCACATCCGTTCCAGACACTCCAAGTTGCACCAGTGTTGCCACAACCGTTCCAGACACTCCAAGTTGCACCAGTGTTGCCACAACCTTTCCAGACACTCCAAGTTGCACCAGTGTTGCCACAACCTTTCCAGACACTCCAAGTTGCACCAGTGTTGCCACAACCTTTCCAGACACTCCTAGTTGCACCAGTGTTGCCACAACCGTTTCAGACACTCCTAGTTGCACCAGTGTTGCCACAACCGTTCCAGACACTCCAAGTTGCACCAGTGTTGCCACAACCGTTCCAGACACTCCAAGTTGCACCAGTGTTGCCACAACCTTTCCAGACACTCCAAGTTGCACCAGTGTTGCCACAACCTTTCCAGACACTCCAAGTTGCACCAGTGTTGCCACAACCTTTCCAGACACTCCAAGTTGCACCAGTGTTGCCACAACCACTCCAGACACTCCTAGTTGAACCAGTGTTGCCACAACCTTCCCAGACACTCATAGTTGCACCAGTGTTGCAACAACCTTTCCAGACACTCCTAGTTGCACCAGTGTTGCCACAACGTTTCCAGACACTCCAAGTTGCACCAGTGTTGCCACAACATTTCCAGACACTCCTAGTTGCACCAGTGTTGCCACAACCGCTCCAGACACTCCTAGTTGCACCAGTGTTGCCACAACCTTTCCAGACACTCCTAGTTGCACCAGTGTTGCCACAACCTTTCCAGACACTCCTAGTTGCACCAGTGTTGCCACAACCTTTCCAGACACTCCTAGTTGCACCAGTGTTGCCACAACCGTTCCAGACACTCCAAGTTGCACCAGTGTTGCCACAACCCAGTTTCCAGACACTCATAGTTGCACCAGTGTTGCCACAACCTCTCCAGACACTCCTAGTTGCACCAGTGTTGCCACAACCAGTGTTCCAGACACTCCAAGTTGCACCAGTGTTGCCACAACCTTTCCAGTCACTGCAAGTTGCACCAGTGTTGCCACACCTTCCCAGACACTCCTAGTTGCACCAGACACTTCCCAGACACTCCTAGTTGCACCAGTGTTGCCACAACGTTTCCAGACACTCCAAGTTGCACCAGTGTTGTCACAACCTTCCCAGACACTCCAAGTTGCACCAGTGTTGCCCCAACGTTTCCAGACACTCCTAGTTGCACCAGTGTTGCCACAACCCAGACACTCCAAGTTGCACCAGTGTTGCCACAACCTTACCAGACACTCCAAGTTGCACCAGTGTTGCCACAACCTTTCCAGAAACTCCAAGTTGCACCAGTGTTGGCACAACCTTCCAGACACTCCAAGTTGCACCAGTGTTGCCACAACCTTCCAGACACTCCAAGTTGCACCAGTGTTGCCACAACCTTTCCAGACACTCCAAGTTGCACCAGTGTTGTCACAACCGTTCCAGACACACAACCGTTCCAGACACTCCTAGTTGCACCAGTGTTGCCACAACCGTTCCAGACACTCTAGTTGCACCAGTGTTGCCACAAGTTCCAGACACTCCAAGTTGCACCAGTGTTGCCACAACCGCTCCAGACACTCATAGTTGCACCAGTGTTGCCACAGCCGTTCCAGACACTGTAAGTTGCACCAGTGTTGCCACAAGTTCCAGACACTCCAAGTTGCACCAGTGTTGACACAACCGCTCCAGACACTACTAGTTGCACGAGTGTTGCCACAACCTCCAAGTTGCACCAGTGTTTTCCAGACACTCCAAGTTGCACCAGTGTTGCCACAACCTTCCCAGACACTCCAAGTTGCACCAGGGTTGCCACAACCTTTCCAGACACTCCAAGTTGCACCAGTGTTGCCACAACCGATCCAGACACAGAGTTGCACCACAACCTTCCCAGACACTCCAAGTTGCACCAGTGTTGCCACAACCTTCCCAGACACTCCAAGTTGCACCAGGGTTGCCACAACCTTTCCAGACACTCCAAGTTGCACCAGTGTTGCCACAACCGCTCCAGAAACTAATAGTTGCACGAGTGTAGCCACAAACTTCCCAGACACTCCTAGTTGCACCAGTGTTGCCACGACCGTTCCAGACACTCCAAATTGCACCAGTGTTGCCACAACCGTTCCAGACACTTCAAGTTGCACCAGTGTTGCCACAACCTTTCCAGATACTCCAAGTTGCACCAGTGTTGCCACAACATTTCCAGACACTCCAAGTTGCACCAGTGTTGCCACAACCTTTCCAGACACTCCAAGTTGCACCAGTGTTGCCACAACCTTTCCAGACACTCCAAGTTGCACCAGTGTTGCCACAACCGCTCCAGACACTCCTAGTTGCACCAGTGTTGCCACAACCCTCCCAGACACTCCTAGTTGCACCAGTGTTGCCACAACCTTTCCAGACACTCCTAGTTGCACCAGTGTTGCCACAACCTTTCCAGACACTCCAAGTTGCACCAGTGTTGCCACAACCTTTCCAGACACTCCTAGTTGCACCAGTGTTGCCACAACCTTTCCAGATACTCCAAGTTGCACCAGTGTTGCCACAACCTTTCCAGACACTCCAAATTGCACCAGTGTTGCCACAACTCCTAGTTGCACCAGTGTTGCCACAACCTTCCAGACAAGTTGCACCAGTGTTGCCACAACCGTTTCCAGACACTCCTAGTTGCACCAGTGTTGCCACAACCTTCCCAGACACTCCAAGTTGCACCAGTCTTGCCACAACCTTTCCAGACACTCCAAGTTGCACCAGTCTTGCCACAACCTTTCCAGACACTCCTAGTTACACCAGCGTTGCCACAACCTTTCCAGACACTCCTAGTTGCACCAGTTTTGCCACAACCGTTTCAGACACTCCTAGTTGCACCAGTGTTGCCACAACAGTTTCAGACACTCCTAGTTGCACCAGTGTTGCCACAACAGTTTCAGACACTCCTAGTTGCACCAGTGTTGCCACAACCGCTCCAGACACTCCTAGTTGCACCAGTGTTGCCACAGCCGTTCCAGACACTCCAAGTTGCACCAGTGTTGCCACAACCTTTCCAGAAACTCCAAGTTGCACCAGTGTTGCCACAACCTTCCCAGACACTCCTAGTTGCACCAGTGTTGCCACAACCTTCCCAGACACTCCTAGTTGCACCAGTGTTGCCACAACCTTTCCAGACACTCCAAGTTGCACCAGTGTTGCCACAACCGTTCCAGACACTTCAAGTTGCACCAGTGTTGCCACAACCTTCCCAGACACTCCAAGTTGCACCAGTGTTGCCACAACCTTTCCAGACACTCCAAGTTGCACCAGTATTGCCACAACCTTTCCAGACACTCCAAGTTGCACCAGTGTTGCCACAACCTTCCCAGACACTCCAAGTTGCACCAGTGTTGCCACAACCTTCCCAGACACTCCAAGTTGCACCAGTGTTGCCACAACCGCTCCAGACACTCCAAGTTGCACCAGTGTTGCCACAACCGTTCCAGACACTTAAAGTTGCACCAGTGTTGCCACAACCGTTCCAGACACTCCTAGTTGACCCAGTGTTGCCACAACCGTTCCAGACACTTCAAGTTGCACCAGTGTTGCCACAACCGTTCCAGACACTCCAAGTTGCACCAGTGTTGCCACAACCTTCCCAGACACTCCAAGTTGCACCAGTTGCACCAGTGTTGTCACAACCGTTCCAGACACTCCAAGTTGACCCAGTGTTGCCACAACCGTTCCAGACACTCCAAGGTGCACCAGTGTTGCCACAACCAAGTTCCAGACACTCCTAGTTGGACCAGTGTTGCCACAACATTAACAGACACTCAAAGTTGCACCAGTGTTGCCACAACCGTTCCAGAAACTCCTAGATGCACCAGTGTTGCCACAACCGTTCCAGAAACTCCTAGTTGCACCAGTGTTGCCACAACCTTTCCAGACACAACCAGTGTTGTTTCCAGACACTCCAAGTTGCACCAGTGTTGCCACAACCCAGTGTTCCAGACACTCCTAGTTGCACCAGTGTTGCCACAACCTTTCTAGACACTCCAAGTTGCACCAGTGTTGCCACAACCTTTCCAGACACTCCTAGTTGCACCAGTGATGCCACAACCTTCCAGACACTCCAGACCACTCCTAGTTGCACCAGTGTTGCAACAACCTTTCCAGACACTCCTAGTTGCACCAGTGTTGCCACAACCGTTCCAGACACTCCTAGTTGCACCAGTGTTGCCACAACCGTTCGAGACACTCAAAGTTGCACCAGTGTTGCCACACTCCCAGACACTCCTAGTTGCACCAGTGTTGCCACAAACTTTCCAGACACTCCTAGTTGCACCAGTGTTGCCACAACCTTTCCAGACACTCCAAGTTGCACCAGTGTTGCCACAACCGCTCCAGACACTCCTAGTTGCACCAGTGTTGCCACAACCTTCCCAGACACTCCTAGTTGCACCAGTGTTGCCACAACCTTTCCAGACACTCCAAGTTGCACCAGTGTTGCCACAACCTTTCCAGACACTCCTAGTTGCACCAGTGTTGCCACAACCTTTCCAGACACTCCAAGTTGCACCAGTGTTGCCACAACCTTTCCAGACACTCCTAGTTGCACCAGTGTTGCCACAACCTTTCCAGACACTCCAAGTTGCACCAGTGTTGCCACAACCTTTCCAGACACTCCTAGTTGCACCAGTGTTGCCACAACCTTTCCAGACACTCCTAGTTGCACCAGTGTTGCCACAACCGTTCCAGACACTCCAAGTTGCACCAGTGTTGCCACAACCTTTCCAGACACTCCTAGTTGCACCAGTGTTGCCACAACCTTTCCAGACACTCCAAGTTGCACCAGTGTTGCCACAACCTTTCCAGACACTCCTAGTTGCACCAGTGTGCCACACCAGTGTTGCCACAACCTTTCCAGACACAACCAGTGTTGCCACAAACTTCCCAGACACTCCTAGTTGCACCAGTGTTGCCACAACCGTTCCAGACACTCCAAGTTGCACCAGTGTTGCCACAACCGTTCCAGACACTCCAAGTTGCACCAGTGTTGCCACAACCTTCCCAGACACTCCTAGTTGCACCAGTGTTGCCACAACGTTTCCAGACACTCCAAGTTGCACCAGTGTTGCCACAAGTTGCACCAGTGTTGCCCAGACACTCCTAGTTGCACAAGTGTTGCCACAACCGTTCCAGACACTCCTAGTTGCACCAGTGTTGCCACAACCTTCCCAGACACTCCTAGTTGCACCAGTGTTGCCACAACGTTTCCAGACACTCCAAGTTGCACCAGTGTTGCCACAACCGTTCCAGACACTCCAAGTTGCACCAGTGTTGCCACAACCGTTCCAGACACTCCTAGTTGCACCAGTGTTGCCACAACACCAGTGTTGTCACAACCGTTCCAGACACTCCTAGTTGCACCAGTGTTGCCACAACCTTTCCAGACACTCCTAGTTGCACCAGTGTTGCCATAACCTTTCCAGACACTCCAAGTTGCACCAGTGTTGCCACAACCGCTCCAGAAACTCCTAGTTGCACCAGTGTAGCCACAAACTTTCCAGACACTCTTAGTTGCACCAGTGTTGCCACAACCGTCCCAGACACTCCTAGTTGCACCAGTGTTGCCACAACCTTTCCAGACACTCCTAGTTGCACCAGTGTTGCCACAACCTTTCCAGACACTCCAAGTTGCACCAGTGTTGCCACAACCTTTCCAGACACTCCTAGTTGCACCAGTGTTGCCACAACCTTTCCAGACACTCCAAGTTGCACCAGTGTTGCCACAACCTTTCCAGACACTCCAAGTTGCACCAGTGTTGCCACAACCGTTCCAGACACTCCAAGTTGCACCAGTGTTGCCACAACCTTCCCAGACACTCCTAGTTGCACCAGTGTTGCCACAACCTTCCCAGACACTCCTAGTTGCACCAGTGTTGCCACAACCTTTCCAGACACTCCAAGTTGCACCAGTGTTGCCACAACCGTTCCAGACACTCCAAGTTGCACCAGTGTTGCCACAACCTTCCCAGACACTCCTAGTTGCACCAGTGTTGCCACAACCTTTCCAGACACTCCAAGTTGCACCAGTGTTGCCACAACCTTCCCAGACACTCCAAGTTGCACCAGTGTTGCCACAACCTTCCCAGACACTCCAAGTTGCACCAGTGTTGCCACAACCTTCCCAGACACTCCAAGTTGCACCAGTGTTGCCACAACCGTTCCAGACACTTCAAGTTGCACCAGTGTTGCCACAACCGTTCCAGACACTCCTAGTTGACCCAGTGTTGCCACAACCGTTCCAGACACTTCAAGTTGCACCAGTGTTGCCACAACCGTTCCAGACACTCCAAGTTGACCCAGTGTTGCCACAACCGTTCCAGACACTCCAAGTTGCACCAGTGTTGCCACAACCTTTCCAGACACTCCTAGTTGCACCAGTGTTGCCACAACCGCTCCAGACACTCCTAGTTGCACCAGTGTTGCCACAACCGTTCCAGACACTCCAAGTTGCACCAGTGTTGCCACAACCTTTCCAGACACTCCAAGTTGCACCAGTGTTGCCACAACCTTTCCAGACACTCCAAGTTGCACCAGTGTTGCCACAACCACTCCAGACACTCCTAGTTGAACCAGTGTTGCCACAACCTTCCCAGACACTCATAGTTGCACCAGTGTTGCCACAACCTTTCCAGACACTCCTAGTTGCACCAGTGTTGCCACAACCTTTCCAGACACTCCAAGTTGCACCAGTGTTGCCACAACCTTTCCAGACACTCCTAGTTGCACCAGTGTTGCCACAACCGCTCCAGACACTCCTAGTTGCACCAGTGTTGCCACAACCGCTCCAGACACTCAAAGTTGCACCAGTGTTGCCACAACCGCTCCAGACACTCCTAGTTGCACCAGTGTTGCCTCAACCTTTCCAGACACTCCTAGTTGCACCAGTGTTGCCACAACCTTTCCAGACACTCCTAGTTGCACCAGTGTTGCCACAACCGCTCCAGACACTCCTAGTTGCACCAGTGTTGCCACAACCGTTCCAGACACTCCAAGTTGCACCAGTGTTGCCACAACCTTTCCAGAAACTCCAAGTTGCACCAGTGTTGCCACAACCTTACCAGACACTCCTAGTTGCACCAGTGTTGCCACAACCTTCCCAGACACTCCCAGTTGCACCAGTGTTGCCACAACCTTTCCAGACACTCCAAGTTGCACCAGTGTTGCCACAACCGTTCCAGACACTTCAAGTTGCACCAGTGTTGCCACAACCTTCCCAGACACTCCAAGTTGCACCAGTGTTGCCACAACCTTTCCAGACACTCCAAGTTGCACCAGGGTTGCCACAACCTTTCCAGACACTCCAAGTTGCACCAGTGTTGCCACAACCTTCCCAGACACTCCAAGTTGCACCAGGGTTGCCACAACTTTCCAGACACTCCAAGTTGCACCAGTGTTGCCACAACGTTTCCAGACACTCCAAGTTGCACCAGTGTTGCCACAACCGTTCCAGACACTCCAAGTTGCACCAGTGTTGCCACAACCGTTCCAGACACTCCTAGTTGCACCAGTGTTGCCACAACCGTTCCAGACACTTCAAGTTGCACCAGTGTTGCCACAACCGTTCCAGACACTCCAAGTTGACCCAGTGTTGCCACAACCGTTCCAGACACTCCAAGTTGCACCAGTGTTGCCACAACCGTTCCAGACACTTCAAGTTGACGCAGTGTTGCCACAACCGTTCCAGACACTCCAAGTTGCACCAGTGTTGCCGCAACCGTTCCAGACACTCCTAGTTGCACCAGTGTTGCCACAACCTTCCCAGACACTCCTAGTTGCACCAGTGTTGCCACAACCTTCCCAGACACTCCAAGTTGCACCAGTGTTGCCACAACCGTTCCAGACACTCCTAGTTGCACCAGTGTTGCCACAACCGTTCCAGACCCTCCTAGTTGCACCAGTGTTGCCACAACCGTTCCAGACACTCCAATTTGCACCAGTGTTGCCACAACCTTCCCAGACACTCCTAGTTGCACCAGTGTTGCCACAACCGTTTCAGACACTCCTAGTTGCACCAGTGTTGCCACAACAGTTTCAGACACTCCTAGTTGCACCAGTGTTGCCACAACAGTTTCAGACACTCCTAGTTGCACCAGTGTTGCCACAACCGTTCCAGAAACTCCTAGCTACACCAGTGTTGCCAAAACCGTTCCAGACACTCCTAGTTGCACCAGTGTTGCCACAACCTTCCCAGACACTCTTAGTTGCACCAGTGTTGCCACAACCGTTCCAGACACTCCAAGTTGCAACAGTGTTGCCACAACCGTTCCAGACACTCCTAGTTGCACCAGTGTTGCCACAACCGTTCCAGACACTCCAAGTTGCACCAGTCTTGCCACAACCTTTTCAGACACTCCTAGTTGCACCAGTGTTGCCACAGCCTTTCCAGACACTCCTAGTTGCACCAGTGTTGCCACAGCCTTTCCAGACACTCTCAGTTGCAACAGTGTTGCCACAACCGTTCCAGACACTCCAAGTTGCACCAGTGTTGCCACAACCGTTCCAGACACTCCTAGTTGCACCAGTGTTGCCACAACCGTTCCAGACACTCCTAGTTGCACCAGTGTTGCCACAACCGTTCCAGACACTCCTAGTTGCACCAGTGTTGCCACAACCGTTCCAGACACTCCTAGTTGCACCAGTGTTGCCACAACAGTTCCAGACACTTCTAGTTGCACCAGTGTTGCCACAACCGTTCCAGACACTCCTAGTTGCACCAGTGTTGCCACAACCGTTCCAGACACTCCTAGTTGCACCAGTGTTGCCACAACCGTTCCAGACACTCCTAGTTGCACCAGTGTTGCCACCATATAGTGTATTTATCCCAGTCACTGTAAGTATTCCATATACTGTATGTATCCCAGTCACTGTAAGTATTCCATATAGTGTATGTATCCCAGTCACTGTACGTATTCCATATACTGTATGTATCCCAGTCACTGTAAGTATTCCATATACTGTATGTATTCCAGTCACTGTAAGTATTCCATATACTGTATGTATTCCAATCACTGTAAGTATTCCATATAGTGTGTGTATCCCAGTCACTGTAAGTATTCCATATACTGTATGTATCCCAGTCACTGTAAGTATTTCATATAGTGTAGTATTCCAATCACTGTAAGTATTCCATATACTGTATGTATCCCAGTCACTGTAAGTATTCCATATACTGTATGTATTCCAGTCACTGTAAGTATTCCATATACTGTATGTATTCCAATCACTGAAAGTATTCCATATACTGTATGTATTCCAGCCACTGTAAGTATTCCATATACTGTATGTATTCTAATCACTGTAAGTATTCCATATACTGTATGTATTCCAGTCACTGTAAGTATTCCATATACTGTATGTATTCCAATCACTGTAAGTATTCCATATACTGTATTTATTCCAGCCACTGTAAGTATTCCATATACTGTATGTATCCCAGTCACTGTAAGTATTCCATATACTGTATGTATTCTAGCCACTGTAAGTATTCCATATACTGTATGTATTCCAATCACTGTAAGTATTCCATATACTGTATGTATTCCAATCACTGTAAGTATTCCATATACTGTATGTATTCCGGCCACTGTAAGTATTCCATATACTGTATGTATTCCAATCACTGTAAGTATTCCATATACTGTATGTATCCTAGTCAGTGTAAGTATTCCATATACTGTATGAATTCCAATCACTGTAAGTATTCCATATAATGTATGTATTCCAGCCACTGTAAGTATTCCATATACTGTATGTATACCAGTCACTGTAAGTATTCCATATACTGTATTTATCCCAGTCACTGTAAGTATTCCATATACTGTATGTATTCCAGCCAGTGTAAGTATTCCATATACTGTATGTATCCCAATCACTGTAAGTATTCCATATACTGTATGTATCCCAGTAACTGTAAGTATTCCATATACTGTATGTATTCCAATCACTGTAAGTATTCCATATACTGTATGTATTCCAGCCACTGTAAGTATTCCATATACTGTATGTATCCCAATCACTGTAAGTATTCCATATACTGTATGTGTCCCAGTCACTGTAAGTATTCCATATACTGTATGTATTCCAGCCACTGTAAGTATTCCATACACTGTAAGTATCCAAGTCACTGTAAGTATTCCATATACTGTATGTATCCCAGTCACTGTAAGTATTCCATATACTGTATGTATCCCAGTCACTGTAAAATATTCCATATACTGTATGTATCCCAGTCACTGTAAGTATTCCATATACTGTATGTATCCCAGTCACTGTAAGTATTCCATATACTGTATGTATTCCAGCCACTGTAAGTATTCCATATACTGTATGTATTCCAATCACTGTAAGTATTCCATATACTGTATGTATCCCAGTCACTGTAAGTATTCCATATACTGTATGTATTCCAGTCACTGTAAGTATTCCATATACTGTATGTATTCCAGTCACTGTAAGTATTCCATATACTGTATGTATTCCAGTCACTGTAAGTATTCCATATAGTGTATGTATTCCAGTCACTGTAAGTATTCCATATAGTGTATGTATTCCAGTCACTGTAAGTATTCCATATAGTGTATGTATTCCAGTCACTGTAAGTATCCTATATAGTGTATGTATTCCAGTCACTGTAAGTATCCTATATAGTGTATGTATTCCAGTCACTGTAAGTATCCTATATAGTGTATGTATTCCAGTCACTGTAAGTATCCTATATAGTGTATGTATTCCAGTCACTGTAAGTATCCTATATAGTGTATGTATTCCAGTCACTGTAAGTATTCCATATAGTGTATGTATTCCATAGCGGTCCAACTACATCACTGAAGCTCGCGGTCCAACTACAACACTGAAGCTCGCGGTCCAACTACAACACTGAAGCTCGCGGTCCAACTACAACACTGAACCCAGCGGTCCAACTACAACACTGAAGCTCGCGGTCCAACTACAACACTAAAGCTCGCGGTCCAACTACAACACTGAAGTCCGCGGTCCAACTACAACACTGAAGCCAGCGGTCCAACTACAACACTGAAGCCTGCGGTCCAACTACAACACTGAAGCCAGCGGTCCAACTACAACACTGAAGCCAGCTGTCCAACTACAACACTGAAACCCGCGGTCCAACTACAACACTGAAGCCCGCGGTCCAACTACAACACTGAAGCCAGCGGTCCAACTACAACACTGAAGCCAGCGGTCCAACTACAACACTGAAGCCAGCGGTCCAACTACAACACTGAAGCCAGCGGTCCAACTACAACACTGAAGCCAGCGGTCCAACTACAACACTGAAGTCCGCGGTCCAACTACAATACTGAAGCCAACGGTCCAACTACAACACTGAAGCCAGCGGTCCAACTACAATACTGAAGCCAGCGGTCCAACTACAACACTGAAGCCCGCGGTCCAACTACAACACTATAGCCAGTGTTCCAACTACAACACTGAAGCCAGCTGTCCACCTACAACACTGAAGCCAGCGGTCCAACTACAACACTGAAGCCCGCGGTCCAGCTGCAACACTGAAGCCAGCGGTCCAACTACAACACTGAAGTCCGCGGTCCAACTACAACACTGAAGCCTGCGGTCCAACTACAACACTGAAGTCCGCTGTCCAACTACAACACTGAAACCTGCGGTCCAACTATAACACTGAAGCCCGCGGTCCAACTACAATACTGAAGCCAGCGGTCCAACTACAACACTGAAGCCCACGGTCCAACTACAACACTGAAGCCCGCGGTCCAACTACAACACTGAAGCTTGCGCTCCACCTACAACACTGAAGGCAGCGGTCCAACTACAACACTGAAGGAAGCGGTCCAACTACAACACTGAAGCCAGCGGTCCAACTACAACACTGAAGCCAGCGGTCCAACTACAACACTGAAACCAGCGGTCCAACTACAACACTGAAGCCAGCGGTCCAACTACAACACTGAAGTCCGCGGTCCAACTACAACACTGAAGCCAGCGGTCCAACTACAACACTGAAGTCCGCGGTCCAACTACAAAACTGAAGCCAGCGGTCCAACTACAATACTGAAGCCAGCGGTCCATCTACAACACTGAAGCCGCTTTCCAACTACAATACTGAAGCCAGCGGTCCAACTAGAACACTGAAGCCAGCGGTCCAACTACAACACTGAAGCCTGCGGTCCAACTACAACACTGAAGCCAGCGGCCCAACTACAATACTGAAGCCAGTGGTCCAACTACAACACTGAAGCCAGTGGTCCAACTACAATACTGAAGCCAGTGGTCCAACTACAATACTGAAGCCAGTGGTCCAACTACAACACTGAAGTCCGCGGTCCAACTAGAACAATGAAGCCAGCGGTCCAACTACAACACTAAAACCCATGGACCAACTACAACACTGAAACCCGCGGTCCAACTACAACACTGAAGTCCGCGGTCCAACTACAACACTGAAGGCCGCGGTCCAACTATAACACTGAAGCCCGCGGTCCAACTACAACACTGAAGCTCGCGGTCCAACTACAACACTGAAGCCCGCGGTCCAACTACAACACAGAAGCCAGCGTTCCAACTACAACACTAAAGCACATGGACCAACTACAACACTGAAGCCCGTGGTTCAACTACAATACTGAAGCCCGCGGTCCAACTACAATACTGAAGCCAGCTGTCCACCTACAACACTGAAGCCAGCGGTTCAACTACAATACTGAATCCAGCAGTCCAGCTGCAACACTGAAGCCCGCGGTCCACCTACAAAACTGAAGCCAGCGGTCCAACTACAATACTGAAGCCAGCAGTCCAAATACAACACTGAATCCCGCGGTCCACCTACAACACTGAAGCCGCGGTCCACCTACAACACTGAAGCCGCGGTCCACCTACAACACTGAAGCCGCGGTCCACCTACAACACTGAAGCCAGCGGTCCACCTACAACACTGAAGCCAGCGGTCCACCTACAACACTGAAGCCAGCGGTCCAACTACAACACTGAAGCCAGTGGTCCAACTACAACACTGAAGCCAGCGGTCCAACTACAACACTAAAGCACATGGACCAACTACAACACTGAAGCCCGTGGTTCAACTACAATACTGAAGCCCGCGGTCCAACTACAACACTGAAGCCCGTGGTTCAACTACAATACTGAAGCCCGCGGTCCAACTACAATACTGAAGCGCGTGGTCCAACTTCAACACTAAAGCCAGCGGTCCTACTTCAACACTGAAGCCCGCGGTCCAACTACAACACTGAAGCCCGCGGTCCAACTACAACACTGAAGCCCGCGGTCCAACTACAACACTGAAGCCCGCAGACCAACTACAACACTGAAGCCCGCGGTCCAACTACAACACTGAAGCCCGCGGTCCAACTACAACACTGAAGCCCGCGGTCCAACTACAACACTGAAGCGTGCTGTCCATCTACAACACTGATGCCCTCGGTCCAACTACAACACTGAAGCCCGCGGTCCAACTACAACACTGAAGCCCGCGGTCCAACTACAACACTGAAGCCCGCGGTCCAACTACAACACTGAAGCCCGCGGTCCAACTACAACACTGAAGCCCGCGGTCCAACTACAACACTGAAGCCCGCGGTCCAACTACAACACTGAAGCCCACGGTCCAACTACAACACTGAAGCCCGCGGTCCAACTACAACACTGATGCCCGCGGTCCAACTACAACACTGAAGCCCGCGGTCCAACTACAACACTGAAGCCCGCGGTCCATCTACGACACTGAAGCCCGCGGTCCAACTACAACACTGAAGCCCGCGGTCCAACTACAACACTGTAGCCCGCGGTCCAACTACTACACTGAAGCCCGCGGTCCAACTACAACACTGAAGCCCGCGGTCCAACTACTACACTGAAGCCCGCGGTCCAACTACAACACTGAAGCCCGCGGTCCAACTACAACACTGAAGCCCGCGGTCCAACTACAACACTGAAGCCCGCGGTCCAACTACAACACTGAAGCCCGCGGTCCAACTACAACACTGAAGCCCGCGGTCCAACTACAACACTGAAGCCCGCGGTCCAACTACAACACTGAAGCCCGCGGTCCAACTACAACACTGAAGCCCGCGGTCCAACTACAACACTGAAGCCCGCGGTCCAACTACAACACTGAAGCCCGCGGTCCAACTACAACACTGAAGCCCGCGGTCCAACTACAACACTGAAGCCCGCGGTCCAACTACAACACTGAAGCCCGCGGTCCAACTACAACACTGAAGCCCGCGGTCCAACTACAACACTGAAGCCCGCGGTCCAACTACAACACTGAAGCCCGCGGTCCAACTACAACACTGAAGCCCGCGGTCAACTACAACACTGAAGCCCGCGGTCCAACTACAACACTGAAGCCCGCGGTCCAACTACAACACTGAAGCCCGCGGTCCAACTACAACACTGAAGCCCGCGGTCGGTCCAACTACAACAACTACAACACTGAAGCCCGCGGTCCAACTACAACACTGAAGCCCGCGGTCCAACTACAACACTGAAGCCCGCGGTCCAACTACAACACTGAAGCCCGCGGTCCAACTACAACACTGAAGCCCGCGGTCCAACTACAACACTGAAGCCCGCGGTCCAACTACAACACTGAAGCCCGCGGTCCAACTACAACACTGAAGCCGCTTTCCACCTAAAACACTGAAGCCAGTGGTCCAAATACAACACTGAATCCCGCGGTCCAACTACAACACTGAAGCAAGAGGTCCAAGTACAACACTGAAGCACGCGGTTCAACTACAACACTGAAGCCCGCGGTCCACCTGCAACACTGAAGCCAGAGGTCCAACTACAACACTGAAGCCAGAGGTCCAACTACAACACTGAACCCAGCAGTCCAACTACAACACTGAAGTCCGCGGTCCAACTACAACACTAAAGCCAGAGGTTCAGCTAAAACACTGAACCCAGGGGTCCAACTGCAACACTGAAGCCCGCGGTCCACCTACAAAACTGAAGCCAGCGGTCCAACTACAATACTGAAGCCAGCAGTCCAAATACAACACTGAATCCCGCGGTCCACCTACAATACTGAAGAAAGCGGTCCAACTGCAATACTGAAGCCAGCAGTTCAACTGCAACAATGAAGCCCGCGGTCCACCTACAACACTGAAGCCCGCGGTCCAACTACAAAACTGAAGCCAGCGGTCCAACTACAACACTGAAGCCTGCGGTCCAACTACAACACTGAAGCCCGCGGTCCAACTACAACACTGAAGCCCGCGATCCAACTACAACACTGAAGCCAGCGGTCCAACTACAACACTGAAGCCTGCGGTCCAACTACAAAACTGAAGCCAGCGGCCCAACTACAACACTGAAGCCTGCGGTCCAACTACAACACTGAAGCCAGCTGTCCAACTACAACACGGAAGCCCGCGATCCAACTACAACACTCCAACTACAACAGCCCGCGGTCCAACTACAACACTGAAGCCCGTGGTCCACCTACAAAACTGAAGCCCGCGGTCCAACTACAACACTAGCTCGCGGTCCAACTACAACACTGAAGCCCGCGGTCCAACTACAACACTGAAGCCCGCGGTCCAACTACAACACTGAAGCCCGCGGTACAACAACTACAACACTGAAGCCCGCGGTCCAACTACAACACTGAAGCCCGCGGTCCAACTACAACACTGAAGCCCGCGGTCCAACTACAACACTGAAGCCCGCGGTCACAACTACAACACTGAAGCCCGCGGTCACAACTACAACACTGAAGCCCGCGGTCCAACTACAACACTGAAGCCCGCGGTCCAACTACAACACTGAAGCCCGCGGTCCAACTACAACACTGAAGCCCGCGGTCCAACTACAACACTGAAACTACAACACTGAAGCCCGCGGTCCAACTACAACACTGAAGCCCGCGGTCCAACTACAACACTGAAGCCCGCGGTCCAACTACAACACTGAAGCCCGCGGTCCAACTACAACACTGAAGCCCGCGGTCCAACTACAACACTGAAGCCCGCGGTCACAACTACAACACTGAAGCCGCGGTCACAACTACAACACTGAAGCCGCGGTCCAACTACAACACTGAAGCCTGCGGTCCAACTACAACACTGAAGTTCGCGGTCCAGCTACAACACTGAAAGCCGCGGTCCAACTATAACACTGAAGCCCTCGGTCCAACTACAATACTGAAGCCAGCGGTCCAACTACAACACTGAAGCCCACGGCTCAAATACAACACTGAAGCCCGCGGTCTAACTACAACACTGAAGCCCACGCTCCACCTACAACACTGAAGGCAGCGGTCCGATTACAACACTGAAGCAAACGGTCCAACTACAACACTGAAGCCAGCGGTCCAACTACAACACTAAATCCAGCGGTCCAACTACAACACTGAAACCAGCGGTCCAACAACAACTCTGATGCCAGCGGTCCAACTACAATACTGAAGCCAGCGGTCCAACTACAACACTGAAGCCAGCGGTCCAATTGCAACACTGAAGCCCGCGGTCCAACTACAACACTGAAGCCGCGGTCCAACTACAACACTGAAGCCCGCGGTCCAACTACAACACTGAAGCCCGCGGTCCAACTACAACACTGAAGCCCGCGGTCCAACTACAACACTGAAGCCCGCGGTCACAACTACAACACTGAAGCCCGCGGTCCAACTACAACACTGAAGCCCGCGGTCCAACTACAACACTGAAGCCCGCGGTCCAACTACAACACTGAAGCCCGCGGTCCAACTACAACACTGAAGCCCGCGGTCAACACAACTACAACACTGAAGCCCGCGGTCCAACTACAACACTGAAGCCAGCGGTCCAACTACAACACTTAAGCCAGCGGTCCAACTACAACGCTGAAGCCAGCGGTCCAACTTCAACACTTAAGCCAGCGGTCCAACTACAACACTGAAACCAGCGGTCCAAATACAACACTGAAGCAAGCCGTCCAACTACTACGCTGAAGTTCGCGGTCCAACTACAACACTGAAACCTGCGGTCCAACTACAACACTGAAGTTCGCGGTCCAGCTACAACACTGAAAGCCGCGGTCCAACTATAACACTGATGCCCGCGGTCCAACTACAATACTGAAGCCAGCGGTCCAACTACAACACTGAAGCCCACGGTTCAACTACAACACTGAAGCCCGCGGTCTAACTACAACACTGAAGCTCGCGGTCCAACTACAACACTGAAGCCCGCGGTCCAACTACAACACTGAAGGCCGCGGTCCAACTACAACACTGAAGCCCGCGGTCCAACTACAACACTGAAGCCCGCGGTCCAACTCCAACACTGAAGCCCGCGGTCCAACTACAACACTGAAGCCCGCGGTCCAACTACAACACTGAAGCCCGCGGTCCAACTACAACACTGAAGCCGCGGTCCAACTACAACACTGAAGCCCGCGGTCCAACTACAACACTGAAGCCCGCGGTCCAACTACAACACTGAAGCCCGCGGTCCAACTACAACACTGAAGCCCGCGGTCCAACTACAACACTGAAGCCGCGGTCCAACTACAACACTGAAGCCCGCGGTCCAACTACAACACTGAAGCCCGCGGTCCAACTACAACACTGAAGCCCGCGGTCCAACTACAACACTGAAGCCCGCGGTCCAACTACAACACTGAAGCCCGCGGTCCAACTACAACACTGAAGCCCGCGGACCAACTACAACACTGAAACCCGCGGTCCAACTACAACACTGAAGTCCGCGGTCCAACTACAACACTGAAGGCCGCGGACCAACTATAACACTGAAGCCCGCGGTCCAACTACAATACTGAAGCCAGCGGTCTAACTACAACACTGAAGCCCACGGTCCATCTACAACACTGAAGCACGCGGTCCAACTACAACACTGTAGCCCGCGCTCCACCGACAACACTGAAGCCAGCGGTCCAACTACAACACTGAAGCCAGCTGTCCAACTACAACACTGAAGCCCGCGGTCCAACTACAATACTGAAGCCAGCGGTCCAACTACAACACTGAAGCCCACGGTCCAACTACAACACTGAAGCCCGCGGTCCAACTACAACACTGAAGCCCGCGGTCCAACTACAACACTGAAGCCAGCGGTCCAACTACAACACTGAAGCCAGCGGTCCAACTACAACACTGAAGCCAGCGGTCCAACTACAACACTGAAGCCAGCGGTCCAACTACAACACTGAAGCCAGCGGTCCAACTACAACACTGAAGCCAGCGGTCCAACTACAACACTGAAGTCCGCGGTCCAACTACAACAATGAAGCCAGCGGTCCAACTACAGCATTAAAGCCCATGGACCAACTTCAACACTGAAGCCAACTGTCCAACTTCAACACATAAGCCAGCGGTCCAACTACAACACTGAAGGCAGCGGTCGAACTACAACACTGAAGCCAGCTGTCCAACTACAACACTGAAGTCCGCGGTCCAACTACAACACTGAAGCCAGCGGTCCAACTACAACACTGAAGCCCGCGGTCCAACTGCAATACTGAAGCTCGCGGTCCAACTACAGCACTGAAGCTCGCGGTCCAACTACAACACTGAAGCTCGCGGTCCAACTACAACACTGAAGCTCGCGGTCCAACTACAACACTGAAGCTCGCGGTCCAACTACAACACTGATGCTCGCGGTCCAACTACAACACTGAAGCTCGCGGTCCAACTACAACACTGAAGCCCGCGGTCCAACTACAATGCCTGGTGTTATACTCACCCCAAGATCTTTTTCCTTGAGTGAGGTTTGTAGACTCTGGCCCCCTAGACTGTACTCCGTCTGCGGCCTTCTTTGCCCTTCCCCAATCTTCATGACTTTGCACTTGGTGGGATTGAACTCCAGGAGCCAATTGCTGGACCAGGTCTGCGGCCTGTCCAGATCCCTTTGTAGTTCTGCCTGGTCTTCGATCGAGTGAATTCTTCTCATCAACTTCACGTCATCTGCAAACAGGGACACCTCAGAGTCTGTTCCTTCCGTCATTCATGTCGTTCACAAATACCAGAAACAGCACTGGTCCTAGGACTGACCCCTGTGGGACCCCGCTGGTCACAGGTGCCCACTCTGACATCTCGCCACGTACCATGACTCGCTGCTGTCTTCCTGACAAGTATTCCCTGATCCATTGTAGTGCCTTCCCTGTTATCCCTGCTTGGTCCTCCATTTTTTTGCACTAATCTCTTGCGTGGAACTGTGTCAAATGCCTTCTTGCAGTCCAAGAATATGCAATCCACCCACCCCTCTCTCTCTTGTCTTACTGCTGTCACCATGTCATAGAACTCCAGTAGGTTTGTGACACAGGATTTCCCGTCCCTGAAACCATGTTGGCTGCTGTTGATGAGATCATTCCTTTCTAGGTGTTCCACCACTCTTCTCCTGATAATCTTCTCCATGATTTTGCATACTATACATGTCAGTGACACTGGTCTATAGTTTAGTGCTTCATGTCTGTCTCCTTTTTTAAAGATTGGGACTACATTTGCTGTCTTCCATGCCTCAGGCAATCTCCCTGTTTCGATAGATGTATTGAATATTGTTGTAAGGGGTACACATAGCACCTCTGCTCCCTCTCTCAGGACCCATGGGGAGATGTTATCTGGCCCCATTGCCTTTGAGGTATCTAGCTCACTCAGAAGCCTCTTCACTTCTTCCTCGGTTGTGTGCACTGTGTCCAGCACTTGGTGGTGTGCCCCACCTCTCCGTCTTTCTGGAGCTCCTTCTGTCTCCTCTGTGAACACTTCTTTGAATCTCTTGTTGAGTTCCTCACATACTTCACGGTCATTTCTTGTTGTCTCTCCTCCTTCCTTCCTTAGCCTGATTACCTGGTCCTTGACTGTTGTTTTCCTCCTGATGTGGTTGTATAATGGTTTCAGGTCATATTTGGCTTTCGCTGCTATGTTGTTTTCATATTGTCTTTGGGCCTCCCTTCTTATCTGTGCATATTCGTTTCTGCCTCTATGACTGCTCTCCTTATTCTCCTGGGTCCTTTGCCTTCTATATTTCTTCCATTCCCTAGCACACTTGGTTTTTGCCTCCCTGCACCTTTGGGTGAACCATGGGCTCATCCTGGCTTTTTCATTATTCCTGTTACCCTTGGGTACAAACCTCTCCTCAGCCTCCTTGCACATTGTTGCTACATATTCCATCATCTCATTAACTGGCTTCCCTGCCAGTTCTCTGTCCCACTGAACCCCGTTCAGGAAGTTCCTCATTCCCGTGTAGTCCCCTTTCTTGTAGTTTGGCTTCATTCGTCCTGGCCTTCCTGCTTCCCCCTCCACTTGTAGCTCTACTGTGTATTCGAAGCTTAAAACCACATGATCACTGGCCCCAAGGGGTCTTTCATATGTGATGTCCTCAATATCTGCACTACTCAAGGTGAATACTAAGTCCAGTCTTGCTGGTTCATCCTCTCCTCTCTCTCTTGTAGTGTCCCTTACGTGTTGGTACATGAAGTTTTCCAGTACCACCTCCATCATCTTAGCCCTCCATGTATCTTGGCCCCCATGTGGCTCCAAGTTCTCCCAATCGATCTCCTTGTGGTTAAAGTCACCCATGATCAGGAGCTTTGCCCTGCATGCATGAGCTCTTCTGGCCACTGCAGCCAGTGTGTCAACCATCGCTCTATTGCTCTCGTCGTACTCTTGCCTTGGCCTCCTGCTGTTCTGTGGTGGGTTATACATCACTGCTATTACCACCTTGAGACCTCCAGAGTGAAGCGTTCCCGCTATGTAATCACTTTCTTCTCCGCTGTCTCCTCTCTCCAGCTCATCAAAATTCCATTGGTTTTTGATCAGCAATGCCACTCCTCCACCCCCCCTGTTCCCTCTGTCTTTCCTCAGGATCTGGTATCCCGTTGGAAAGATGGCATCTGTTATCATACCTGTAAGCTTGGTTTCTGTGAGAGCTATGATGTCCGGTGATGCCTCTTTGACTCTTTCGTGCCACTCCTCCCACTTATTTGTTATTCCATCAGTGTTTGTGTACCATACCTTCAGTTTCCTTTCCAACACTGTGGTTTGGGGGGCCTGTGAGGGTGGGAGACCTGGTAGCATACTGTGGGATTCTATAGCTCGGTGTTGGGTGGAAGCTGTGGGTATCGATTGTAGTGTGTTGGAATGGTGTGATAGGTTGTGGGGTTCTGAGAATAGTTGTGTGTGTGCTGCCCTTGCTGCTCTGTTCTGCTCTGACTGACCTCTGCTGGTTCCATCCTTGTCTCCTTTCCTAGCTCCTTTCGCTTTTTTGTCCTCTCCCTCAGCTGCTGTCGTTCTGTTTGTGTTCTGTCTCTGTCTAGGAACACCCTCTTGTACTCTTCTGAGTATTTCAACCGTGGTTTCTCTTGGAGGATCCTGTTCCACACTGTTTCTGTCCTGAGAATCAGCTTGATTGGTCGGTTTCTCCCCTTCAAGTACCCCCTCCCATATTCTCTGAAAATTTACAATCTCGTCCTTGTCTTCTTCACCTATTTCCGTGATGATTTTGTCAATCTCCTTTCTTTCTTCCTGCCGTCTTTCAGTGTGTGTCCTTTCCTCTCTTTCCTGAAGCCCACGGATAAACACTTATTTTGCCCTTTCTTCCTCCCATTGCCTCACCCTCTGTGACTCTGGATCCTGTCTGTATGTGGTAGTTTTCTCCCTTGATTTTTCCAGTGGCTCTTGGTAGCATGGTTGTGCCTCAGCATTCGACCTATCACCCTCTCCATCTGCACCCAGCTGTTCTTCTCTTTCACTCCTCGGCCCTTCTTGGCAGGTTGATATGACCTTAGCATAATTCAAGTCTCTTTCCTTCCTGTTCGGCCTCTCAGCTTCATATGCTGTGTCTTCTTTGATCACTGCCCCTGTAACTCGCTTCAGCCTATTTATCTCAACTTCTAGGACCCTTATCCTGGCCACTGCAGTTTCAACTTGTGCCTCCCAATTCTTTATCTCCTTCTCCAACCTCTTTTCCAATTTCACAGAGAGCTCTTTCTCCATTTTTTCAGAAAGCTCTCCTAATTTTCTCTCCCACACTTGTTCCATCCTTTTTCACTGCTCCTCCATCCACTCCTCCCTACCAGAACCATTCTCATCTGATCCCTGGTTCCTGCGCATCACCACCATTTATTTTTTGTGAGAGAGAGAGAGAGAGAAGGGAAAGGCAGAAGGAGAGAGGGGGAGAGTGAGAAGGGAAAGGGGGAGAGAGTGAGAGAGAGGGGGAAAGAGAGAGAAGGGAAGGGCAGGAGAGGGGGAGAGTGAGAAGGGAAAATGGGGAAGAGATAGATAGATAGATAGATAGAGAGAGAGAGAGAGAGAGAGAGAAGGGAAGGTAGAGAGAGAGAGAGAGGGGGAGAGTGAGAAGGAAAAAGGGAGAGAGAGAGAGAGAGAGAGAGAGAGAGAGAGAGAGAGAGGGATGAAATTTGACTCCAAACTAACCATGAAGAACCATGTTGTAAATCTTGCAAACAAGGCAGGCAGGAAGCTTACAGCACTTCACCGTATCTCGCATCTGCTTGACAGAAGGGGTTGCAAATTTCTGTACGAGGCACAAGTACGCTCACACCTTGAGTATGCTCCACTTTCTTGGTTTGCCTGCCCCCTCCTCTCATCTGCGACTGCTTGACAGAGTAGAGAACAGAGCAAGACGTCTCATCTCTCGCCTGGACCCATCCTGGATAGATCTGTCATTTCAGCAGAGCCTTCAACATAGGAGGGATGTGGGTGGCCTTACTGTTATGTACAAGGCCAATATTGTCAAAGTACCACACTTGGATCCACTTCGAGGACAGCGTGAAACAAGCTTTTATGCCACAAGACGGGCAGAAAGCAGCAACTTCACTCTCGCTGTACCCTTCTCCAGAACATCACTCCATCTGAGATCATATATACCCAGGATGACTCGAGTATGGAACACATTCGTATAGTATAATGATGTCAACGAGACAAAGTCAGTTGATCAAATGAAAATGCTGGCCCACAGATGGCTCCAACTTCATCCTGTTCCCTACTTGTATGCCTCATAACAATAAAAATGCTTTCAAATGAGCTGATGTAGGTAACAGCTCTTAGCTTGCCAATAAAGTTAGGAATCCTTAACCTGTAAATAGCTTGTCAATAATGCTAGGGATCCTTAACCTTGTCAAACCCTGTGTAAAAAAAAATAAAAAATAAAAAGAGAGAAGGGAAAGGTAGTAGGAGAGAGGGGGAGAGTGAAAAGGGAAATGGGTGAAGAGAGAGAGTGAGAGAGAGAGAGAGAGAGAGAGAGAGAGAGGGCAAAGAGAGGGGAGAGAGCGGGGGGAGCGAGAGAGAGAGAGAGAGAGAGAGAGGGGGAGAAGGGGGAAAGAGGGGGGAGATAGAAGAGAGAGAGGGGAGAGAGAGGATAGGGGGAGAGAGAGAGGGAAGGAGGAGAGAGAGATGGGAAAAGGGAGAGGGGAGAGATAATGAGAGGGGAGAGATGTTAGAGGGGGAGAGATGTTAGAGGGGGGGAGGTGTTAGAGAGAAGAGATGTTAGAGTTGCTACTAGGTCCTCTCCCTCTCTGCTTCCTGGGCTTTGTCATACCTCTTCTTAAAACTATGTATGGTTCCTGCCTCCACTACTTCACTTGCTAGGCTATTCCACTTCCTGACGACTCTATGACTGAAGAAATACTTCCTAACGTCCCTGTGACTCGTCTGAGTCTTCAGCTTCCAGTTGTGACCCCTTGCCCCTGTGTCCCCTCTCTGGAACATCCTATCTCTGTCCACCTTGTCTATTCCCCGCAGTATCTTGTATGTCGTTATCATGTCTCCCCTGACCCTTCTGTCCTCCAGTGTCGTCAGTCCGATTTCCCTCAACCTTTCCTCGTACGACATTCCCCTGAGCTCTGGGACTAGCCTTGTTGCAAACCTTTGTACTTTCTCTAACTTCTTGACGTGCTTGACCAGGTGTGGGTTCCAGACTGGTGCTGCATACTCCAGTATGGGCCTAACATACACAGTGTACAGTGTCTTGAACGATTCCTTATTAAGGTATCGGAACGCTATTCTCAGGTTTGCCAGGCGCCCGTATGCTGCAGCAGTTATTTGGTTGATGTGTGCCTCCGGTGACGTGCTCGGTGTTATGGTCACCCCAAGGTCTTTCTCCCTGAGTGAGGTCTGTAGTCTTTGTCCACCTAGCCTATACTCTGTCTGCGGTCTTCTTTGCCCCTCCCCAATCTTCATGACTTTGCATTTGGCAGGGTTGAATTCGAGAAGCCAGTTTCTGGACCACATGTCCAGCCTGTCCAGGTCTCTTTGCAGTCCTGCCTCATCCTCATCCGATTTAATTCTTCTCATCAGCTTCACATCATCTGCGAATAGGGACACTTCAGAGTCTATTCCTTCCATCATGTCGTTCGCATATATCAAAAATAGCACTGGTCCTAGAACTGACCCCTGTGGGACCCCGCTCGTCACAGGCGCCCACTGTGATACCTCTTCACGTACCATGACTCGTTGTTGCCTCCCTGTCAGGTATTCCCTGATCCATTGCAGTGCCCTCCCTGTTATATGCGCCTGATCCTCCAGCTTCTGCACTAATCTCTTGTGGGGAACTGTGTCAAAGGCCTTCCTGCAGTCTAGGAAAATGCAATCAACCCACCCCTCTCTCTCGTGTCTTACTTCTGTTACCTTGTCATAAAACTCCAGAAGGTTTGTGACACAGGATTTGCCTTCCATGAACCCATGCTGGTTTTCATTTATAATCTTGTTCCGTTCCAGGTGTTCCACCACTCTCCTCCTGATAATCTTCTCCATGACTTTGCACACAATACATGTCAGAGACACAGGTCTGTAGTTTAGTGCCTCATTTCTGTTTCCTTTCTTAAATATGGGGACTACATTTGCTGTCTTCCATTTCTCAGGTAGTTGCCCAGTTTCAAGGGATGTGTTGAAAATTGTGGTAGGGGCATGCACAGCATCTCTGCTCCTTCTGTGTGCCATTGAGGTATCAAGGTGTGTCATGTGTGTGTGTGTGTGTGTGTGTGTGTGTGTGTGTGTGTGTGTGTGTGTGTGTGTGTGTGTGTGTGTGTACTCACCTATTTGTACTCACCTATTTGTGGTTGCAGGGGTCGAGTCATAGCTCCTGGCCCCGCCTCTTCGCTGATTGCTACTAGGTCCTCTCTCTCCCTGCCCCATGAGCTTTATCATACCTCGCCTTAAAACTATGTATGGTTCCCGCCTCCACTACGTCACTTTCTAGGCTATTCCACGGCCTGACTACTCTATGACTGAAGAAATACTTCCTAACATCCCTTTGATTCATCTGAGTCTTCAACTTCCAATTGTGACCTCTTGTGTCTGTGTCCCTTCTCTGGAACATCCCGTCTTTGTCCACCTTGTCTATTCCGCGCAGTATTTTATATGTCGTTATCATGTCTCCCCTGACCCTCCTGTCCTCCAGTGTCGTCAGGCCGATTTCCCTCAACCTTTCTTCGTAGGACAATCCCCGTAGCTCTGGGACTAGTCTTGTTGCAAACCTTTGCACTTTCTCTAATTTCTTGACGTGCTTGACTAGGTGTGGATTCCAAACTGGTGCTGCATACTCCAGTATGGGCCTGACGTAAATGGTATACAGAGTCTTGAACGAATCCTTA
The DNA here is from genome assembly GCF_038502225.1 of Cherax quadricarinatus. Lineage (NCBI taxonomy): Eukaryota > Metazoa > Arthropoda > Malacostraca > Decapoda > Parastacidae > Cherax > Cherax quadricarinatus. Next base: position 28,606 of record NW_027196788.1, read on the forward strand.
CTGAGGTATCGGAACGCTATCCGTAGGTTTGCCAGGCGCCCGTATGCTGCAGCACACATTGGCCGTTTCTTACCAAGGCAGGGTGGCCCGAAAAAGAAAAAAAAAACTTTCATCATTCACTCCATCACTGTCTTGCCAGAGGCGTGCTCACACTGCAGTCATGAAACTGCAACATTAACACCCCTCCTTCAGAGTGCAGGCACTGTACTTCCCATCTCCAGGACTCAAGTCCGGCCTGCCGGTTTCCCTGAATCCCTTCATAAATGTTACCTTGCTCACACTCCAACAGCACGTCAAGTCCTAAAAACCATTTGTCTCCATTCGCTCCTGTCTAACACGCTCACGAATGCTTGCTAGAATTCCAAGCCCCTCGCTCACAAAACCTCCTTTACTCCTTCTTTCCAACTTTTTCTAGGTCGAGCTCTACCGCGCCTTCCCTCCAGTACGGAGTATAAACTTTCGAAGTCATTCTGTTTTGTTCCTTCCTCTCTACTTGTCCGAACCGCCACAACAACCCCTCCTCAGCCCTCTGGATAATAGTTTTGGTAATCCCGCAACTCTTCCTAATTTCCAGTCTACGAATTCTCTGTATTATATTCACACCACACATTGCCCTCAGACATGACATCTCCACTGCCTCCAGCCTTCTTGTTGCAACATTCAAAACCCATGCTTCACACCCATATAAGAGCGCTTGTATAACTATACTCTCATACATTCCCTTCTTTGCTTCCATGGACGAAGTACTTTGTCTCTGCAGACTCCTTAGTGCACCACTCATCTTTTTCCCCTCGTCAATTCTATGATTCACCTCATCTTTCATAGACCCATCTGCTGACTCGTCCACTCCTAAATATCTAAATACATTCACCTTCTCAATACTCTCTCCCTCCAATCTGATGTCCAACTTTGCGTTACCTAGTTTTTTTTGTAATCCTCATCGCCTTACCCTTTCCTATATCCACTTTTATTTTACCTCTTTTACATACCCTACCAAACTCATCCACCAATCTCTGCAACTTCTCTTCAGAATCTCCCAAAAGCACAGTGTCATCAGCAAAGAGCAACTGTGACAACTCCCACTTTGTGTTAGATTCTTTATCTTTTAACCCCACACCTCTTGCCAACACCCGAGCATTCACTTCTCTTACAACCCCATCTATAAATATATTGAACAACCATGGTGACATCACACATCCTTGTCTAAGGCCTACTTTTACTGGGAAATAATCTCCCTCTCTCCTACATACTCTAACCTGAGCCTCACTATCCTCGTAAAAACTCTTCACTGCTTTCAATAACCTACCTCCTATTCCATACATTTGCAACATCTGCCACATTGCCCCCTATCCACCCTGTCATACGCCTTTTCCAAATCCATAAATGCCACAAAAACCTCTTTACAATTATCTAAATACTGTTCATACACACCCCCTACCTTTCCTAAAGCCTCCTTGTTCTATCCGTCTTACTCTCTCCGTCATTACTCTTAATTCTTTCAATAATAACTGTCCAAACCATCTCAACATCTCAGTTTTGATAATCCCACACCTCCACCTAATTTCTAAACTATGGATTCTCTGCATTACACTCACACCACACATTGCCCTCAGACATGACATCTCCACTGCCTCCAGCCATCTCCTTGTTGCAACATTCACCACCCATGTTTCACCCATACAAGAGCGTTGGTACAACTATACTCTCATACATTCCCCTCTTTGTTTTCATGGACAAAGTTCATTGTCTCCACAGACTCCTCAGTGCACCACTCACCTTTTTCCCCTTCATAGACCCATCTGCTGGCACATCCATTCCCAAATATCTGAATACATTCACGTCCTCCATAATCTCTCCCTCCGTTCCTTAACTTTTTTGTTATCCCCATCATCTTACTCTTTCCTATATTCACTTGTAACTTCCTAATGACCATATGTACTGTTATTGTCCTATAAATCTTAAGTCAGTCTTAAGTTTGCCCAAAATGCTCTGCTTATTAAGTGGCTTTTGGCATGTACAGCCAACTGTTATACTCCTTTGTATATACATTGTATCATGCTGAAATAAAATATTATTATTATTATTATTATTATTATTATTATTATTGTTATTGTTATTATTATTATTATTATTATTATTATTATTATTATTATTATTATTATCACCGTATTGATTATAACCGTATTAATTATTATCACTGAATTAATTATTAACACTGAATTAATTATTACCACCATATTAATTAGTACCACAGTATTAATTATTAACACTGTATTAATTATTATAAATGTATTATTTATTACCTCCGCATTATTACCTCCGTATTAATTATAACCTCCGTATTAATTATAACCTCCGTATTAATTATTACCTCCGTATTAATTGTGAATACAGTCAACTGTCTTACAATGAAGTTCATGTATACTGCGAGATTTTTCGTTTTGTGTGTCAAAGCTATTCAAAAAGTGTGTCCAAAAATTGTACAGCGTCTCTCGTGGAGGCTTTTTTTCACCCTCTGTGTAACTTTAGATGATCTTTTACACTCACATTAAGAAACAAAAAGAGAGAGAAAATGAGAAAAGAGAAAATTTTGAGAAGCTTCAGAAGAAAACCGAGTGTGTCTCAAGTGTTCTGTTTTTATTGATAATGATATTGATAATAGGAATTATGATACAATGTTAACAGGCCTAGAAGAGACGGCAGGATATTGTAATACTCTCACCTTCATGGCAGGAGAGCAGGATATTGTAATACTCTCACCTTCATGGCAGGAGAGCAGGATATTGTAATACTCTCACCTTCATGGCAGGAGAACAGGATATTGTAATACTCTCACCTTCATGGCAGGAGAGCAGGATATTGTAATACTCTCACCTTCATGGCAGGAGAGCAGGATATTGTAATACTCTCACCTTCATGGCAGGAGAGCAGGATATTGTAATACTCTCACCTTCATGGCAGGAGAGCAGGATATTGTAATACTCTCACCTTCATGGCAGGAGAGCAGGATGTGTGTAAAGGTAGAAAGTTGAAAGCGAACATAGAAAAGAGTGAAGTGATGAGGGTATCAAATGATTTTGATAAAGAAAAATTGGATATCAAATTGGGGAGTAGTATAGAAGAAGTGAATGTTTTCAGATACTTGGGAGTTGACGTGTTGGAGGATGGATTTATGAAGGATGAGGTTAATCATAGAATTGATGAGGGAAAAAAGGTGAGTGGTGCATTGAGGTATATGTGGAGACAAAAAACGTTATCTATGGAGGCAAAGAAGGGAATGTATGAAAGTATAGTAGTACCAACACTCTTATATGGGTGTGAAGCTTGGGTTGTGAATGCTGCAGCGAGGAGGCGGTTGGAGGCAGTGGAGATGTCCTGTCTAAGGGCAATGTGTGGTGTAAATATTATGCAGAAAATTCGGAGTGGAAATTAGGAGAAGGTGTGGAGTTAATAAAAGTATTAGTCAGAGGGCTGAAGAGGGTTGTTGAGGTGGTTTGGTCATTTAGAGAGAATGGATCAAAGTAGAATGACATGGAGAGCATTTAAATCTGTAGGAGAAGGAAGGCGGGGTAGGGGTCGTCCTCGAAAAGGTTGGAAGGAATGGGTAAGGGAGGTTTTGTGGGCGAGGGGCTTGGACTTCCAGCAGGCGTGCATGAGCGTGTTCGATAGGAGTGAATGGAGACGAATGGTATTTGGGACCTGACGATCTGTTGGAGTGTGAGCAGGGTAATATTTAGTGAAGGGATTCAGGGAAACCGGTTATTTTTATATAGCCGGACTTGAGTCCTGGAAATGGGAAGTACAATGCCTGCACTCTAAAGGAGGGGTTTGGGATATTGGCAGTTTGGAGGGATATGTTGTGTATCTTTATACGTATATGCTTCTAAACTGTTGTGTTCTGAGCACCTCTGCAAAAACAGTGATAATGTGTGAGTGAGGTGAAAGTGTTGAATGATGATGAAAGTACATAAGAACATAAGAACGAAGGAACACTGCAGAAGGCCTACTGGCCCATGCGAGGCAGGTCCAAGTCTCCTACCGGCTTAAGCCAATGCACCCAACCTAGTCAGGTCAGGTCACATTGACTTAAGGGAGGAACACGGCAACCGACCTGGTAGCACAAGCTATCAGGTCTAACTCACACCCACCCACATCCACTCATGTATTTATCCAACCTATTTTTAAAGCTACACAACGTTCTGGCCTCTATAACGGTACTTGGGAGTTTGTTCCACTCATCCACAACTCTATTACCAAACCAGTACTTTCCTATATCCTTCCTGAATCTGAATTTTTCCAACTTAAAACCATTGCTGCGAGTCCTGTCTAGGCTAGATATTTTCAGCACACTATTTACATCCCCTTTATTTATTCCTGTCTTCCATTTATACACCTCAATCATATCCCCCCTAATTCTACGTCTTTCTAGAGAGTGCAGATTCAGGGCCCTTAGTCTATCCTCATAGGGAAGGTTTCTGATACATGGGATCAACTTTGTCATCCTCCTTTGTACATTTTCCAGAGAATTTATATCCATTCTGTAATAAGGTGACCAAAACTGTGCAGCATAATCTAAATGAGGCCTAACCAAGGATGTATAGAGTTGAAGAACAACCTGAGGACTCCTATTATTTATGCTTCTTGATATGAAGCCAAGGATTCTATTAGCTTTATTGCGAACACTTATGCACTGTTGTCTTGGTTTCAGATTACTGCTAACCAGAACTCCTAAATCTTTTTCGCAATCCGTAATATTAAGATCTACATTATTTAGTTTATATGTGGCATGGTTATTGTCCTGTCCAACATTTAGAACTTTGCATTTGTCTATATTAAACTGCATCTGCCACTTCTCCGACCACTGCATCAGTCTATTCAAATCTTCCTGGAGTGCTCGAATGTCCTCGTCAGAATGAATTCGACGGCCTATTTTGGTGTCATCGGCAAACTTGCCGATGTCGCTCTTTATGCCCTCATCTATGTCGTTTATGTAGATTGTGAACAGCAGGGGGCCCAACACTGACCCCTGTGGAACACCGCTCGTGACACTTCCCCACTCTGATTTCTCCCCATTTATGCAAACTCTCTGCTGCCTATTTGTCAACCATGCCTCTATCCAGGAAAAAATTTCTCCTCCTATTCCATGTGCTTTAATTTTCCTCAATAGTCTCTGATGTGGGACCCTGTCAAAAGCCTTACTGAAGTCCATATACACAATATCATATTCATTACCATGATCTACCTCCTCAAATACCTTAGTGAAAAAAGTTAATAAATTCGTAAGGCAGGAACGCCCCTTTGTAAAACCATGCTGAGATTCGTTGATTAATTTATGCTTTTCAAGGTGGCTACGAACTGCCTCGGCAATTATTGATTCCATAAATTTTCCCACTATGGAGGTTAGGCTTATTGGTCTATAGTTCGAAGCTAAGGACCTGTCACCTGTTTTGAAAATAGGTATCACATTTGCCATTTTCCACTTATCTGGCACCATGCCAGTTTGTAGTGATATGTTGAAAAGATTAGCCAAAGGTGTGCTAAGCTCCTCTTTACATTCCTTTAGAACCCTTGCATACAGTTCATCAGGGCCTGGGGATTTGTTAGGTTTTAATTTATCTATTTGCCTAAGGACCATGTCACTTGTGACCCTAATAGTGCACAGTTTATTATCGTCCTGTTCTACATAATTTATCATTACTGGAATATCGCTGGTATCCTCCTGTGTAAAAACTGAGAGGAAGTATGTGTTAAAAATTCTACACATTTCCTTATCACTGTCAGTGAGCTGACCCGAGGAACTTTTGAGTGGGCCTATCTTGTCCCTGATCTTACTTCTGTATACCTGAAAGAATCCTTTTGGGTTAGTCTTCGATTCTCTTGCAACTTTAACCTCATAATCTCTTTTTGCTTTTCTAATTCCCTTTTTTATTTCTCTCTTTAACTGAATATATCGATTTCTCAATTGCCCCTCTCCTCTTTTGATTTGCCTATATATGCCTCTCTTTTGACCAATCAGATATTTTAATCTATTGTTCATCCATTTAGGATCATTTTTGTTTGATCTGATTTCCCTATTTGGAACATAATTTGACTGAGCAGCTAGAACTATGCCCTGGAAAGCATCATATCGGCAACCATCACCACCTACCTGACCCTTAGTCAGGTCATTCCAGTTCAGCCCACCTAAGTAATTTTTCAGTCCTATGAAATCAGCCAAGCGAAAGTCAGGGACGGAGACTTGATTGCCATTATTAGGGGAATTCCATGATATATTAAAACTGAGTGATTTGTGATCACTTTCCCCAAGCTCATCATTAACCTCAAGATTATTAATTAGTGTTTCCCTACTGGCAAGAACCAAGTCAAGGAGGTTATTTCCCCTAGTTGGCTCTGTC